>NC_034198.2:42027139-42052304 GCF_002021735.2 Oncorhynchus kisutch | reverse complement strand
ATAGATAGAGGGTAATAGAGGGTAATAGATAGAGGGTAATAGATAGAGGGTAATAGATAGAGGGTAATAGATAGAGGGTAATAGATAGAGGGTAATAGATAGAGGGTAATAGATAGAGGGTAATAGATAGAGGGTAATAGATAGAGGGTAATAGATAGAGGGTAATAGATAGAGGGTAATAGATAGAGGGTAATAGATAGAGGGTAATAGATAGAGGTAAATAGATAGAGGGTAATAGATAGAGGTAATAGATAGAGGGTAATAGATAGAGGGTAATAGATAGAGGGTAATAGATAGAGGGTAATAGATAGAGGGTAATAGATAGAGGGTAATAGATAGAGGGTAATAGATAGAGGGTAATAGATAGGGGTAATAGATAGAGGTAATAGATAGAGGGTAATAGATAGAGGTAATAGATAGAGGGTAATAGATAGAGGGTAATAGATAGAGGGTAATAGATAGAGGGTATAGAGGGTAATAGATAGAGGGTAATAGATAGAGGGTAATAGATAGAGGGTAATAGATAGAGGGAATAGAGAATAGAGGGGGTAAAAGAAAAAATAAGGATAAGAGGGGGTAATAGATAGAGGGTAATAGATAGAGGGTAATAGATAGAGGGTAATAGAGAGGGTAATAGATAGAGGGTAATAGATAGAGGGTAATAGATAGAGGGTAATAGATAGAGGGTAATAGATAGAGGGTAATAGATAGAGGGTAATAGATAGAGGGTAATAGTAGAGGGTAATAGATAGAGGGTAATAGATAGAGGGTAATAGATAGAGGGTAATAGATAGAGGGTAAGATAGAGGGTAATAGATAGAGGGTAATAGATAGAGGGTAATAGATAGAGGGAATAGATAGAGGGTAATAGATAGAGGGTAATAGATAGAGGGTAATAGATAGAGGTAATAGATAGAGGGTAATAGATAGAGGGGTAATAGAGGGTAATAGATAGAGGGTAATAGATAGAGGGTAATAGATAGAGGGTAATAGATAGAGGGTAATAGATAGAGGGTAATAGATAGAGGGTAATAGATAGAGGGTAATAGATAGAGGGTAATAGATAGAGGGAATAGATAGAGGGTAATAGATAGAGGGTAATAGATAGAGGGTAATAGATAGAGGGTAATAGATAGAGGGTAATAGATAGAGGTAATAGATAGAGGGTAATAGATAGAGGGTAATAGATAGAGGGTAATAGATAGAGGGTAATAGAGGGTAATAGATAGAGGGTAATAGATAGAGGGTAATAGAGGGTAATAGATAGAGGGTAATAGAGGGTAATAGATAGAGGGTAATAGATAGAGGGTAATAGATAGAGGGTAATAGATAGAGGGTAATAGATAGAGGGTAATAGATAGAGGGTAATAGAGGGTAATAGATAGAGGGTAATAGATAGAGGGTAATAGATAGAGGGTAATAGATAGAGGGTAATAGATAGAGGGTAATAGAGGGTAATAGATAGAGGGTAATAGATAGAGGGTAATAGATAGAGGGTAATAGAGGGTAATAGATAGAGGGTAATAGAGGGTAATAGATAGAGGGTAATAGATAGAGGGTAATAGAGGGTAATAGATAGAGGGTAATAGATAGAGGGTAATAGATAGAGGGTAATAGAGGGTAATAGATAGAGGGTAATAGATAGAGGGTAATAGAGAGAGGGTAATAGATAGAGGGTAATAGATAGGAGGTAATAGATAGAGGGTAATAGATAGAGGGTAATAGATAGAGGGTAATAGATAGAGGGTAATAGATAGAGGTAATAGATAGAGGTAATAGATAGAGGGTAATAGATAGAGGGTAATAGATAGAGGGTAATAGATAGAGGGTAATAGATAGAGGGTAATAGATAGAGGGTAATAGATAGAGGGTAATAGATAGAGGGTAATAGATAGAGGGTAATAGATAGAGGGTAATAGATAGGGGTAAGATAGAGGGTAATAGATAGAGGGTAATAGATAGAGGGTAATAGATAGAGGGTAATAGATAGAGGGTAATAGATAGAGGGTAATAGATAGAGGGTAATAGATAGAGGTAATAGATAGAGGGTAATAGATAGAGGGTAATAGATAGAGGGTAATAGATAGAGGGTAATAGATAGAGGGTAATAGATAGAGGGTAATAGATAGAGGGTAATAGAGGGTAATAGATAGAGGGTAATAGATAGAGGGTAATAGATAGAGGGTTAGATAGAGGGTAATAGATAGAGGGTAATAGATAGAGGGTAATAGATAGAGGGTAATAGATAGAGGTAATAGATAGAGGGTAATATAGAGGGTAATAGATAGAGGGTAATAGATAGAGGGTAATAGATGGAGGGTAATAGATAGAGGGTAATAGATAGAGGGTAATAGATAGAGGGTAATAGATAGAGGGTAATAGATAGAGGGTAATAGAGGGTAATAGATAGAGGGTAATAGATAGAGGGTAATAGAGGGTAATAGATAGGTAATAGATAGAGGGTAATAGAAGGGTAATAGAGGGTATAGATAGAGGGTAATAGAGGGTAATAGATAGAGGGTAATAGATAGAGGGTAATAGAGGGTAATAGATAGAGGGTAATAGAGGGTAATAGATAGAGGGTAATAGATAGAGGGTAATAGATAGAGGGTAATAGATAGAGGGTAATAGATAGAGGGTAATAGAGGGTAATAGATAGAGGATAATAGATAGAGGGTAATAGATAGAGGGTAATAGATAGAGGGTAATAGATAGAGGGTAATAGATAGAGGGTAATAGATAGGGTAATAGATAGAGGGTAATAGAGGGTAATAGATAGAGGGTAATAGATAGAGGGTAATAGAGGGTATAGAGGGTAATAGATAGAGGGTAATAGAGGGTAATAGATAGAGGGTAATAGATAGAGGGTAATAGATAGGGTAAGATAGAGGGTAATAGATAGAGGGTAATAGATAGAGGGTAATAGATAGAGGGTAATAGATAGAGGGTAATAGATAGAGGGTAATAGATAGAGGTAATAGATAGAGGGTAATAGATAGAGGGAATAGATAGAGGGTAATAGATAGAGGGTAATAGATAGAGGGTAATAGATAGAGGGTAATAGATAGAGGGTAATAGAGGGTAATAGAGGGTAATAGATAGAGGGTAATAGATAGAGGGTAATAGATAGAGGGTAATAGATAGAGGGTAATAGATAGAGGGTAATAGAGGGTAATAGATAGAGGGTAATAGATAGAGGGTAATAGATAGAGGGTATAGATAGAGGGTAATAGATAGAGGGTAATAGATAGAGGGTAATAGATAGAGGGTAATAGAGGGTAATAGATAGAGGGTAATAGATAGAGGGTAATAGAGGGTAATAGATAGAGGGTAATAGATAGAGGGTAATAGAGGGTAATAGATAGAGGGTAATAGAGGGTAATAGATAGAGGGTAATAGATAGAGGGTAATAGATAGAGGGTAATAGATAGAGGGTAATAGATAGAGGGTAATAGATAGAGGGTAATAGAGGGTAATAGAGGGTAATAGATAGAGGGTAATAGAGGGTAATAGATAGAGGGTAATAGAGGGTAATAGATAGAGGGTAATAGAGGGTAATAGATAGAGGGTAATAGATAGAGGGTAATAGATAGAGGGTAATAGATAGAGGGTAATAGATAGAGGGTAATAGATAGAGGGTAATAGAGGGTAATAGATAGAGGGTAATAGATAGAGGGTAATAGATAGAGGGTAATAGATAGAGGGTAATAGATAGAGGTAATAGATAGAGGGTAATAGATAGAGGGTAATAGATAGGGGTAATAGATAGAGGGTAATAGATAGAGGAATAGATAGAGGGTAATAGATAGAGGGTAATAGATAGAGGTAATAGATAGAGGTAATAGATAGAGGGTAATAGATAGAGGGTAATAGATAGAGGGTAATAGATAGAGGGTAATAGATAGGGGTAATAGATAGAGGGTAATAGATAGAGGGTAATAGATAGAGGGTAATAGATAGAGGGTAATAGATAGAGGGTAATAGATAGAGGAGAATAGATAGAGGGTAATAGATAGAGGGTAATAGATAGAGGTAATAGATAGAGGGTAATAGATAGAGGGTAATAGATAGAGGGTAATAGATAGAGGGTAATAGATAGGGGTAATAGATAGAGGGTAATAGATAGAGGGTAATAGATAATAGAGGGTAATAGATAGAGGAATAGATAGAGGGTAATAGATAGAGGGTAATAGATAGAGGGTAATAGATAGAGGGTAATAGATAGAGGTAATAGATAGAGGGTAATAGATAGAGGGTAATAGATAGAGGGAATAGATAGAGGGTAATAGATAGAGGGTAATAGATAGAGGTAATAGATAGAGGGTATAGATAGAGGTAATAGATAGAGGGTAATAGATAGAGGGTAATAGAGGGTAATAGATAGAGGGTAATAGATAGAGGGTAATAGATAGAGGGTAATAGATAGAGGGTAATAGATAGAGGGTAATAGATAGAGGGTAATAGATAGAGGGTAATAGATAGAGGGTAATAGATAGAGGGTAATAGAGGGTAATAGATAGAGGGTAATAGATAGAGGGTAATAGATAGAGGGTAATAGATAGAGGGTAATAGATGGTAATAGAGGGTAATAGATAGAGGGTAATAGAGGGTAATAGATAGAGGGTAATAGATAGAGGGTAATAGAGGGTAATAGAGGGTAATAGATAGAGGGTAATAGAGGGTAATAGATAGAGGGTAATAGATAGAGGGTAATAGATAGAGGGTAATAGAGGGTAATAGAGGGTAATAGATAGAGGGTAATAGATAGAGGGTAATAGATAGAGGGTAATAGATAGAGGGTAATAGATAGAGGGTAATAGATAGAGGGTAATAGATAGAGGGTAATAGAGGTAATAGATAGAGGGTAATAGATAGAGGGTAATAGAGGGTAATAGATAGAGGGTAATAGATAGAGGGTAATAGAGGGTAATAGATAGAGGGTAATAGAGGGTAATAGATAGAGGGTAATAGATAGAGGGTAATAGATAGAGGGTTAGAGGGTAATAGATAGAGGGTAATAGATAGAGGGTAATAGATAGAGGGTAATAGATAGAGGGTAATAGATAGAGGAGAATAGATAGAGGGTAATAGATAGAGGGTAATAGATAGAGGATACTAGATAGAGGGTAATAGATAGAGGTAATAGATAGAGGGTAATAGAGGGTAATAGATAGAGGGTAATAGATAGAGGTATAAGAGACAGGGGTAATAGATAGAGGGTAATAGATAGAGGGTAATAGATAGAGGTAATAGATAGAGGTAATAGATAGAGGGTAATAGAGGGTAATAGATAGAGGGTAATAGATAGAGGGTAATAGATAGAGGGTAATAGAGGGTAATAGATAGAGGGTAATAGAGGGTAATAGATAGAGGGTAATAGATAGAGGGTAATAGAGGGTAATAGAGGGTAATAGATAGAGGGTAATAGAGGGTAATAGATAGAGGGTAATAGATAGAGGGTAATAGATAGAGGGTAATAGATAGAGGGTAATAGATAGAGGGTAAGATAGAGGGTAATAGATAGAGGTAATAGAGGGTAATAGATAGAGGGTAATAGATAGAGGGTAATAATAGAGGGTATAGATAGAGGGTAATAGAGGGTAATAGATAGAGGGTAATAGAGGGTAATAGATAGAGGGTAATAGATAGAGGGTAATAGATAGAGGGTAATAGAGGGTAATAGATAGAGGGTAATAGATAGAGGGTAATAGATAGAGGGTAATAGATAGAGGGTAATAGAGGGTAATAGATAGAGGGTAATAGATAGAGGGTAATAGAGAGGGTAATAGATAGAGGGTAATAGAGGGTAATAGATAGAGGGTAATAGATAGAGGTAATAGATAGAGGGTAATAGAGGGTAATAGATAGAGGGTAATAGATAGAGGGTAATAGATAGAGGGTAATAGATAGAGGGTAATAGATAGAGGAATAGATAGAGGGTAATAGATAGAGGGTAATAGATAGAGGGTAATAGATAGAGGGTAATAGATAGAGGGTAATAGATAGAGGGTAATAGAGGGTAATAGATAGAGGGTAATAGATAGGTAATAGAGGGTAATAGATAGAGGGGTAATAGATAGAGGGGTAATAGATAGAGGGTAATAGATAGGGGTAATAATAGAAAAATAGAGGGTAATAGATAGAGGGTAATAGAGGGTAATAGATAGAGGGTAATAGATAGAGGGTAATAGAGGGTAATAGATAGAGGGTAATAGATAGAGGGTAATAGAGGTAATAGATAGAGGGTAATAGAGGGTTAGATAGAGGGTAATAGATAGAGGGTAATTAGAGGGTAATAGATAGAGGGTAATAGATAGAGGGTAATAGAGGGTAATAGATAGAGGGTAATAGATAGAGGGTAATAGATAGAGGGTAATAGAGGGTAATAGATAGAGGTAATAGAGGGTAATAGATAGAGGGTAATAGATAGAGGGTAATAGATAGAGGGTAATAGATAGAGGGTAATAGATAGAGGGTAATAGAGGGTAATAGATAGAGGGTAATAGATAGAGGGTAATAGAGGGTAATAGATAGAGGGTAATAGATAGAGGGTAGATAGAGGGTAATAGATAGAGGGTAATAGATAGAGGGTAATAGATAGAGGGTAATAGATAGAGGGTAATAGATAGAGGGTAATAGATAGAGGGTAATAGATAGAGGGTAATAGAGGGTAATAGATAGAGGGTAATAGAGGGTAATAGATAGAGGGTAATAGATAGAGGGTAATAGAGGGTAATAGATAGAGGGTAATAGATAGAGGGTAATAGATAGAGTAATAGATAGAGGGTAATAGATAGAGGGTAATAGATAGAGGGTAATAGATAGAGGGTAATAGATAGAGGGTAATAGATAGAGGGTAATAGATAGAGGGTAATAGATAGAGGGTAATAGAGAGGGTAATAGATAGAGGGTAATAGATAGAGGGTAATAGATAGAGGGTAATAGATAGAGGGTAATAGATAGAGGGTAATAGATAGAGGGTAATAGATAGAGGGTAATAGATAGAGGGTAATAGATAGAGGGTAATAGATAGAGGGTAATAGATAGAGGGTAATAGATAGAGGGTAATAGATAGAGGGTAATAGATAGAGGGTAATAGATAGAGGGTAATAGAGGGTAATAGATAGAGGGTAATAGATAGAGGGTAATAGATAGAGGGTAATAGATAGGGGTAATAGATAGAGGGTAATAGAGATAGAGGGTAATTTAATAGAGGGTAATAGATAGGGGGGTAATAGATAGAGGGTTAGATAAGGGGGGTAATAGAGAGAAAAAATAGAGGGTAATAGATAGAGGGTAATAGATAGAGGGAATAGATAGAGGGTAATAGATAGAGGGTAATAGATAGAGGGTTAGATAGAGGGTAATAGATAGAGGTAATAGATAGAGGGTAATAGATAGAGGTAATAGAGGGGTAATAGATAGAGGGTAATAGATAGAGGGTAATAGATAGAGGGTAATAGATAGAGGGTAATAGATAGAGGGTAATAGATAGAGGGGTAATAGATAGAGGGTAATAGATAGAGGTAATAGAGGGTAATAGATAGAGGGTAATAGATAGAGGGTAATAGATAGAGGGTAATAGATAGAGGGTAATAGATGGTAATAGAGGGTAATAGATAGAGGGTAATAGAGGGTAATAGATAGAGGGTAATAGATAGAGGGTAATAGAGGGTAATAGAGGGTAATAGATAGAGGGTAATAGAGGGTAATAGATAGAGGGTTAGATAGAGGGTAATAGATAGAGGGTAATAGATAGAGGGTAATAGAGGGTAATAGATAGAGGATAATAGATAGAGGGTAATAGATAGAGGTAATAGATAGAGGGTAATAGATAGAGGGTAATAGATAGAGGGTAATAGATAGAGGGTAATAGAGGGTAATAGATAGAGGGTAATAGATAGAGGGTAATAGAGGGTAATAGATAGAGGGTAATAGATAGAGGGTAATAGAGGGGTATAGAGGGTAATAGATAGAGGGTAATAGATAGAGGGTAATAGATAGAGGGTAATAGAGGGTAAGATAGAGGGTAATAGATAGAGGGTAATAGATAGAGGGTAATAGATAGAGGGTAATAGAGAGGGGAATAGATAGAGGGTATAGATAGAGGGTAATAGATAGAGGAATAAGATAGAGGTAATAGATAGAGTAATAGATAGAGGGTAATAGAGGGTAAATATATAGGGGTAATAGATAGAGGGTAATAGATAGAGGGTAATAGATAGAGGGTAATAGATAGAGGGTAATAGATAGAGGGTAATAGATAGAGGGTAATAGAGGGTAATAAGATAGAGGGTAATAGATAGAGGGTAATAGATAGAGGGTAATAGAGGGTAATAGAATTAAGAGGGTAATAGAGGGGTAATAGATAGAGGGTAATAGATAGAGGGTAATAGAGAGGGTAATAGAGGGTAATAGATAGAGGGTAATAGAGGGTAATAGATAGAGGGTAATAGATAGAGGGTAATAGATAGAGGGTAATAGATAGAGGGTAATAGATAGAGGGTAATAGATAGAGGGTAATAGATAGAGGGTAATAGAGGGTAATAGATAGAGTGTAATAGATAGAGGGTAATAGAGGGTAATAGATAGAGGGTAATAGAGGGTAATAGATAGAGGGTAATAGAGGGTAATAGATAGAGGGTAATAGATAGAGGGTAATAGATAGAGAGGGTAAGATAGAGGTAATAGATAGAGGGTAATAGATAGAGGGTAATAGATAGAGGGTAATAGAGGGTAATAGATAGAGGGTAATAGATAGAGGGTAATAGAGGGTAATAGATAGAGGGTAATAGATAGAGGGTAATAGAGGGTAATAGATAGAGGGTAATAGAGGGTAATAGATAGAGGGTAATAGATAGAGGGTAATAGAGGGTAATAGAGGGTAATAGATAGAGGGTATAGATAGAGGGTAATAGATAGAGGGTAATAGATAGGGTAATAGATAGAGGGTAATAGATAGAGGGTAATAGAAGGTAATAGAGGTAATAGATAGAGGGTAATAGATAGAGGGTAATAGATAGAGGGTAATAGAGGGTAATAGATAGAGGGTAATAGATAGAGGGTAATAGAGGGTTAGATAGAGGGTAATAGATAGAGGGTAATAGATAGAGGGTAATAGAGGGTAATAGATAGAGGGTATAGATAGAGGGTAATAGAGGGTAATAGATAGAGGGTAATAGATAGAGGGTAATAGAGGGTAATAGATAGAGGGTAATAGATAGAGGGTAATAGATAGAGGGTAATAGATAGAGGGTAATAGAGTATAGATAGAGTAAAATAGATAGAGGGTAATAGATAGAGGGGTAATAGATAGAGGGTAATAGATAGAGGACAAATAGATAATAGATAGAGGGTAATAGATAGAGGGTAATAGATAGAGGGTAATAGAGGGTAATAGATAGAGGGTAATAGAGGGGTAATATAGATAGAGGGTAATAGATAGAGGGTAATAGATAGAGGTAATAGATAGAGGTAATAGATAGAGGTAATAGAGAGGGTAATAGATAGAGGGTAATAGATAGAGGGTAATAGAGAGTAGAGATATAGAGGGTAATAGATAGAGGGATAGATAGAGGGTAATAGATAGAGGGTAATAGATAGAGGGTAATAGATAGAGGGTAATAGATAGAGGGTAATAGATAGAGGGTAATAGATAGAGGGTAATAGATAGAGGGTAATAGATAGGGTAATAGATAGAGGGTAATAGAGGGTAATAGATAGAGGGTAATAGATAGAGGTAATAGAGGGTATAGATAGAGGGTAATAGATAGAGGGTAATAGAGAGTAATAGATAGAGGGTAATAGATAGAGGGTAATAGATAGAGGGTAATAGATAGAGGGTAATAGATAGAGGGTAATAGATAGAGGGTAATAGATAGAGGGTAATAGATAGAGGGTAATAGATAGGGGTAATAGATGGGGTAATAGATAGAGGGTAATAGATAGAGGGTAATAGATAGAGGTAATAGATAGAGGGTAATAGATAGAGGGTAATAGATAGAGGGTAATAGATAGAGGGTAATAGATAGAGGGTAATAGATAGAGGGTAATAGATAGAGGGTAATAGAGGGTAATAGATAGAGGGTAATAGATAGAGGGTAATAGATAGAGGGTAATAGATAGAGGGTAATAGATAGAGGGTAATAGATAGAGGGTAATAGATAGAGGGTAATAGATAGAGGGTAGATAGAGGGTAATAGATAGAGGTAATAGATATAGAGGTAATAGATAGAGGGTAATAGATAGAGGGGTAATAGATAGAGGGTTAGATAGAGGTATAGAATTAGATAGAGGGTAATAGATAGAGGGTAATAGATAGAGGGTAATAGATAGAGGGTAATAGATAGAGGGTAATAGATAGAGGGTAATAGATAGAGGGTATAGAGGGATGAATAGAGGGTAATAGATAGAGGGTAATAGATAGAGGGTAATAGATAGAGGGTAATAGATAGAGGGTAATAGATAGAGGGTAATAGATAGAGGGTATAGATAGAGGGTAATAGATAGAGGGTAATAGATAGATAGAGAGGGTAATAGATAGAGGGTAATAGATAGAGGGTAATAGATAGAGGGATAGTAGAGGGTAATAGATAGAGGAATAGATAGAGGGTAATAGATAGAGGGTAATAGATAGAGGGTAATAGATAGAGGGTATAGATAGAGGGTAATAGATAGAGGGTAATAGAGGGTAATAGATAGGGGTAATAGATAGAGGTAATAGATAGAGGGTAATAGATAGAGGGTAATAGAGGGTAATAGATAGAGGGTAATAGATAGAGGGTAATAGATAGAGGGTAATAGATAGAGGGTAATAGATGGTAATAGAGGGTAATAGATAGAGGGTAATAGAGGGTAATAGATAGAGGGTAATAGAGGGTAATAGATAGAGGGTAATAGAGGGTAATAGATAGAGGGTAATGATAGAGGGTAATAGATAGAGGGTAATAGATAGAGGGTAATAGATAGAGGAATAGAATAGAGGGTAATAGATAGAGGGTAATAGATAGAGGTAATAGATAGAGGGTAATAGAGGGTATAGATAGAGGGTAATAGATAGAGGGTAATAGATAGAGGGTAATAGAGGGTAATAGATAGAGGGTAATAGATAGAGGGTAATAGATAGAGGGTAATAGATAGAGGGTAATAGATAGAGGGTAATAGATAGAGGGTAATAGATAGAGGGTAATAGATAGAGGGTAATAGATAGAGGGTAATAGATAGAGGGTAATAGATAGAGGGTAATAGATAGAGGGTAATAGAGGGTAATAGATAGAGGGTAATAGAGGGTAATAGATAGAGGTAATAGATAGAGGGTAATAGAGGGTAATAGATAGAGGGTAATAGATAGAGGGTAATAGATAGAGGGTAATAGATAGAGGGTAATAGATAGAGGGTAATAGATAGAGGGTAATAGATAGAGGGTAATAGATAGAGGGTAATAGATAGAGGAGAATAGATAGAGGGTAATAGATAGAGGGTAATAGATAGAGGGTAATAGATAGAGGGTAATAGATAGAGGTAATAGATAGAGGGTAATAGAGGGTAATATAGAGGGTAATAGATAGAGGGTAATAGATAGAGGGTAATAGATAGAGGGTAATAGATAGAGGGTAATAGATAGAGGGTAATAGATAGAGGGTAATAGATAGAGGGTAATAGATAGAGGGTAATAGAGGGTAATAGATAGAGGGTAATAGATAGAGGGTAATAGATAGAGGGTAATAGATGGTAATAGAGGGTAATAGATAGAGGGTAATAGAGGGTAATAGATAGAGGGTAATAGATAGAGGGTAATAGAGGGTAATAGAGGGTAATAGATAGAGGGTAATAGAGGGTAATAGATAGAGGGTAATAGATAGAGGGTAATAGATAGAGGGTAATAGAGGGTAATAGATAGAGGGTAATAGATAGAGGGTAATAGATAGAGGGTAATAGATAGAGGGTAATAGATAGAGGGTAATAGAGGGTAATAGATAGAGTGTAATAGATAGAGGGTAATAGAGGGTAATAGATAGAGTGTAATAGATAGAGGGTAATAGAGGGTAATAGATAGAGGGTAATAGAGGGTAATAGATAGAGGGTAATAGATAGAGGGTAATAGATAGAGGGTAATAGAGGGTAATAGATAGAGGGTAATAGATAGAGGGTAATAGATAGAGGGTAATAGATAGAGGGTAATAGATAGAGGGTAATAGATAGAGGGTAATAGATAGAGGGTAATAGAGGGTAATAGATAGAGGGTAATAGATAGAGGGTAATAGAGGGTAATAGATAGAGGGTAATAGATAGAGGGTAATAGAGGGTAATAGATAGAGGGTAATAGATAGAGGGTAATAGAGGGTAATAGATAGAGGGTAATAGAGGGTAATAGATAGAGGGTAATAGATAGAGGGTAATAGATAGAGGGTAATAGATAGAGGGTAATAGATAGAGGGTAATAGATAGAGGGTAATAGATAGAGGACAATATAGGTTAATAGATAGAGGGTAATAGATAGAGGGTAATAGATAGAGGGTAATAGAGGGTAATAGATAGAGGGTAATAGAGGTTAATAGATAGAGGGTAATAGATAGAGGGTAATAGATAGAGGGTAATAGATAGAGGGTAATAGATAGAGGGTAATAGAGGGTAATAGATAGAGGGTAATAGATAGAGGGTAATAGAGAGTAATAGATAGAGGGTAATAGATAGAGGAGAATAGATAGAGGGTAATAGATAGAGGGTAATAGATAGAGGGTAATAGATAGAGGGTAATAGATAGAGGGTAATAGATAGAGGGTAATAGATAGAGGGTAATAGATAGAGGGTAATAGATAGAGGGTAATAGATAGAGGATACTAGATAGAGGGTAATAGATAGAGGTAATAGATAGAGGGTAATAGAGGGTAATATATAGAGGGTAATAGATAGAGGGTAATAGATAGAGTGTAATAGATCGAGGGTAATAGAGGGTAATAGATAGAGGGTAATAGATAGAGGGTAATAGATAGAGGGTAATAGATAGAGGGCAATAGATAGAGGACAATAGATAGAGGACAATAGATAGAGGACAATAGATAGAGGACAATAGATAGAGGACAATAGATAGAGGACAATAGATAGAGGACAATAGATAGAGGACAATAGATAGAGGACAATAGATAGAGGGTAATAGATAGAGGGTAATAGAGGTAATAGATAGAGGGTAATAGATAGAGGGTAATAGATAGAGGGTAATAGATAGAGGGTAATAGATAGAGGGTAATAGATAGAGGGTAATAGAGGGTAATAGATAGAGGGTAATAGATAGAGGGTAATAGATAGAGGGTAATAGATAGAGGGTAATAGATAGAGGGTAATAGATAGAGGGTAATAGATAGAGGACAATAGATAGAGGACAATAGATAGAGGACAATAGATAGAGGACAATAGATAGAGGGTAATAGATAGAGGGTAATAGATAGAGGGTAATAGATAGAGGGTAATAGATAGAGGGTAATAGAGGGTAATAGATAGAGGGTAATAGATAGAGGGTAATAGATAGAGGGTAATAGATAGAGGGTAATAGATAGAGGGTAATAGATAGAGGGTAATAGATAGAGGGTAATAGATAGAGGGTAATAGATAGAGGAATAGATAGAGGAGAATAGATAGAGGGTAATAGATAGAGGGTAATAGATAGAGGGTAATAGATAGAGGATACTAGATAGAGGGTAATAGATAGAGGTAATAGATAGAGGGTAATAGAGGGTAATATATAGAGGGTAATAGATAGAGGGTAATAGATAGAGTGTAATAGATAGAGGGTAATAGAGGGTAATAGATAGAGGGTAATAGATAGAGGGTAATAGAGGGTAATAGATAGAGGGTAATAGATAGAGGGTAATAGATAGAGGGTAATAGATAGAGGGTAATAGATAGAGGGTAATAGAGGGTAATAGATAGAGGGTAATAGAGGGTAATAGATAGAGGGTAATAGATAGAGGGTAATAGATAGAGGGTAATAGATAGAGGGTAATAGAGGGTAATAGATAGAGGGTAATAGATAGAGGGTAATAGATAGAGGATAATAGATAGAGGGTAACAGATAGAGGGTAATAGATAGAGGGTAATAGATAGAGGGTAATAGATAGAGGGTAATAGATAGAGGTTAATAGATAGAGGGTAATAGATAGAGGGTAATAGATAGAGGGTAATAGATAGAGGGAATAGATAGAGGAGAATAGATAGAGGGTAATAGATAGAGGGTAATAGATAGAGGGTAATAGATAGAGGATACTAGATAGAGGGTAATAGATAGAGGTAATAGATAGAGGGTAATAGAGGGTAATATATAGAGGGTAATAGATAGAGGGTAATAGATAGAGTGTAATAGATCGAGGGTAATAGAGGGTAATAGATAGAGGGTAATAGATAGAGGGTAATAGATAGAGGGTAATAGATAGAGGGTAATAGAGGGTAATAGATAGAGGGTAATAGATAGAGGGTAATAGATAGAGGGTAATAGATAGAGGGTAATAGATAGAGGGTAATAGAGGGTAATAGATAGAGGGTAATAGAGGGTAATAGATAGAGGGTAATAGAGGGTAATAGATAGAGGGTAATAGAGGGTAATAGATAGAGGGTAATAGATAGAGGGTAATAGATAGAGGGTAATAGATAGAGGGTAATAGATAGAGGACAATAGAGGGTAATAGATAGAGGGTAATAGATAGAGGGTAATAGATAGAGGACAATAGAGGGTAATAGATAGAGGGTAATAGATAGAGGACAATAGATAGAGGGTAATAGATAGCGGGTAATAGATAGAGGGTAATAGATAGAGGGTAATAGAGGGTAATAGATAGAGTGTAATAGATAGAGGACAATAGATAGAGGGTAATAGATAGAGGGTAATAGATAGAGGGTAATTGATAGAGGATAATAGATAGAGGGTAAATAGAGGGTAATAGATAGAGGGTAATAGATAGAGGACAATAGATAGAGGGTAATAGATAGAGGGTAATAGATAAAGAGGATAACAGGGAGACGGAAAGGACTGAGGAGAGTGGGATGAAGTAGAGAGATAGGGGTAGTTGAAGAGGTGGGGGCTAGTTGAAGAGGTGGGGGTAGTTGAAGAGGTGGGGGGTAGTAGAGATATAGGGGTAGTTGAAGAGGTGGGGGTAGTTGAAGAGGTGGGGGTAGTAGAGATATAGGGGGTAGTTGAAGAGGTGGGGGTAGTAGAGATATAGGGGGTAGTTGAAGAGATGGGGGTAGTTTGAAGAGGTGGGGGTAGTAGAGATATAGGGGGTAGTTGAAGAGGTGGGGGTTAGAGAGGTGGGGGGTAGTTGAAGTGGGGGGGATAATTGAAGAGTTGGGGGGTAGTTGAAGAGGTGGGGTAGTTGAAGAGGTGGGGGGTAGTTGAAGAGGTGGGGGTAGTTGAAGAGGTGGGGGGTAGTAGAGAGATAGGGGTAGTAGAGAGATAGGGGTAGTTGAAGAGGTGGGGGGTAGTTGAAGAGGTGGGGGGTAGTTGAAGAGGTGGGGGTAGTAGAGAGATAGGGGGTAGTAGGGGGGGTAGTTGAAGAGGTGGGGGGTAGTTGAAGAGGTGGGGGTAGTTGAAGAGGTGGGGGTAGTAGAGAGATAGGGGTAGTTGAAGAGGTGGGGGTAGTTGAAGAGGTGGGGGGTAGTTGAAGAGGTGGGGGTAGTAGAGAGATGGGGGTAGTAAGAGATAGGGGGTAGTTGAAGAGGTGGGGGTAGTTGAAGAGGTGGGGGTAGTTGAAGAGGTGGGGTAGTTGAAGAGGTGGGGGTAGTTGAAAAGATGGGGGGTAGTTGAAGAGGTGGGGGGGGGTTAGAGATCTATCTCTTCACCCTGTCGATCGGATCTTGGAATGGGAGGAGTTCTGTGCTTCGGTTTACTAGAGCTAATTATTCTCCCTTCTCATTCCATCCCTCCCTCTTTCTGTCTCTGCATCTCCCTTTCACAAAACATACAGACTGCACCTCATATTCACCACCTAGAACAAACATCTCCATCCAGATTTTCAAAAACAACAGCATCTAGCTAGAACAAACCAGGAACAAATACCTATCTAACAAACGTAACAGGAAACAAGTGCTGTTATGAAGTGACACTGGGCTGGTGATGAGTCAGTGTTAGTTCACACAGAAATTATTGATGAATAGCTTGCTGTGAGTGGTGGGAGGTAGCGGTGTGCGGTGATGAAGCATCACAGTTATAAGCAGCTGTCAGGAAGGAGGGAGGAGGGAGTAAGGGAGGGAGGGGTACGGGAGGAGGGAGGAGTAAAGGGGAGGGGAGGGAGGGAGTAAGGGAGTAAGGAGTAGGGAGGAGGGAGGGAGGGAGGGAGGGAGGAGGGAGGGAGGGAGGGAGAGGGAGGGAGGGAGGAACTGGTTTTAGTGAGTAAATGGGAGCAGTCAGGACACTCATCGTACTGGGAGGAGAGAGGTGGAGGGACGGAGAGAGATTGGTAAAGAAAGATTGTCTTGAGGAAATTGGGAACTGTTTGACGGTCAGCACAGAACTGAGAGAGTTGGTTGGAATAATGGGGAGTAGGGGAGTTTGGATGGAGAGAAGTGTTTAAAGATGAGTCCTTGCAACTCAGGGAAATATGACTGGGAGAGAGGGGGATGGAGGGAGATGGAGGGAGAGGGGTGAGTGAGATAGGGGGATGGAGAGAGGGATGAGGGAGGGAGAAAGGGGATGAGAGAGAGAGAGGGATGAGGGAGAGAGAGAGGGATGAGGGAGAGAGCGGGATGGAGGGATGGAGAGAGGAGGATGGAGGGAGATGGGGGATGAGAGTGAGAGAGGGGGATGGAGGGAGATGAGAGTGAAGAGAGGGGGATGGAGGGAGAGAGGGGGATGGAGGGAGAGATGGGGATGGAGGAGAGAGGGGATGGAGGGAGAGAGGGAATGGAGGAGAGAGGGGAATGAGGGAGAGAGGGGTGTGGAGGGAGAAAGGGGGATGGAGGGAGTTGGGGGATGAGGTGAGAGAGGGGGGTGGAGGGAGATGCGAGTGAGGAGAGCGGATGGAGGGAGAGAGGGGATGGAGATGGGGTGAGAGTGAGAGAGGGGGATGAGAGTGAGAGAGGGGGATGGAGGAGAGAGGGGATGGAGGGAGATGGGGATGAGAGTGAGAGAGGGGGATGAGGGAGAGGAGGAGGGAGGAGATGGGGATGAGAGTGAGAGAGGGGGATGAGGGAGATAAAGTGATTAGGGGCAGAAAGAGAGAGCAGAACACCACCATAATAGACTGTCAACAACAATGGACTGGCAAGAGTTAAAAAAGAGTTCCACTCTCTCTCGGCTCCAGTCCTCACTCTCCTTCTCATCAGCCTCTCCACTCCTGCCTCGATCCCTAGTCTCTTAGCAGAAGTACAGCCCTGTGGTGCATCCCCACTCCACCACCTCTGTTCCACCCCCCAACGGACCTGAGTTCTCATCCCCCACACTCACAGGGAGTCTCTCTCTCTCTCTCTCTCTCCCGTTAATTCAGTTCTATGATTACTGGTCTCTCTAGTTATATTAGTTCTATGGTCTCTCTCAATGAAATCTCTCTCTCTCGCCTCCCTGGCATTCTGTAGGCCTACTTCTCCATCAGTCCTTCAACCCTCTGTCAAACCTGCTATAGGTTCTTCTAGCCTGTGTTCTCATGGACAGACAAAAGATGTTTAACCCTCACCATTTAACAAGAAATTCTTATTTACACTGACTTGTTCAGGGACAGAACGACAGATTTGACATCATCAGCTCGGGGATTCGATCTAGCAACCTTTCGGTTACTGGCCCAACGCTCTAACCACTAGGCTACTTGCTGACCCCCCTCAGCTACACACCCTATACCCCCTGAACCACTAAGAGATCATGGACGGTCAGAGATTCAGTCTAGACTGTCAGTGTCTGTTTCAACATAAACTGTCAGTGGCTAGTCAGGCTAGTCCTGTTTGTTGATCAATGCATTGGCTATATCATAGCCTGTCCACTCTACCCACATCAGATCAGAGTAAGTTTGTGTGTGTGTTTGGGATTGTAGCTGTGCTGAGGTCCAAGGGCGATGTACTCTGCTGTGCTCTGGTTAAGCGGTTTGTGTTTCCCATCATGATGATGAAGAGCTCTTTCATCAGGATTCTCCCTCAGGGTAGATACTGACAGGTGTGCTACCTTCACAACCACCTTCACAACCACCCACACAAACACAAAAGGAGAGAGAGAGAGAGAGAGACACACAGAGAGAGAGAGAGAGAGAGACATACAGAGAGAGAGAGAGAGAGAGACATACAGAGAGAGAGAGAGACATACACAGAGAGAGAGAGAGATACAGAGAGAGAGAGAGGAGAGAGATACAGAGTAGAGAGAGAGAGAGAGATACAGAGAGAGAGAGAGAGAGATACAGAGAGAGAGAGAGAGAGAGACAGAGAGAGAGAGAGAGAGACAGAGAGAGAGAGAGACAGAGAGAGAGAGAGACAGAGAGAGAGAGAGGACAGAGAGAGAGGAGACAGAGAGAGAGAGAGACAGAGAGACAGAGAGAGAGACAGAGAGCAGACGAGAGACAGAGAGAGAGACAGAGAGAGAGAGAAGAGAGAGAAGAGAGAGAGAGAGAGAGAGAGAGAGAGAGAGAGAGAGAGAGAAGAGAGAGAGAGAGAGAGAGAGAGAGAGAGAGAGAGAGAGGAATAAAGATATAGATCCTATTAAATGACTAGAGGGGCTATTGTCACAAACTCTCAGAGTGCAGGAATGGAGTGAAAATGGCAGCCATCTTGGTCAGGGTAGAAATCCTGAACCAGTCTAATTGGAATGAATGGCAGTAGAGGCATTTGTGATGCATTACCTGCTTTTACTGATTAGAGTCCACCTAAAATATAGTAACATAATTATAAGTTATACAGGTTTTATACACATTTTCTGTATAAAGAGCCTCTAAATATAAACATGTACTTTGTTTTCTTGAAAAGTTGCTTATGCAAAAATAAACGTCCCTTTTTCAGGACCCTGTCTTTCAAAGATAATTTATAAACATCCAAATAACTTCACAGATCTTCACTGTGGAACGGTCGTTAAGACACTAACAGCTTACAGACGGTTGGCAATTAAGGTCAGTTATGAAAACATAGGACACTAAAGAGGCCTTTCTACTGACTCTGAGAAACACCAAAAGAAAGATGCCCAGGGTCCCTGCTCATCTGTGTGAACGTGCCTTAGGCATGACTGCAGATGTGGCCAGGGCAATAAATTGCAATGTCCGTACTGTGAGACGCCTAAGACAGCGATACAGGGAGACAGGACGGACAGCTGATCATCCTCGCAGTGGCAGACCACGTGTAACAAAACCTCCACAGTATCGGTACATCTAAACATTACACCTGTGGGTCAGGTACAGGATGGCAACAACAACTGCTCGAGTTACACCAGGAACGCACAATCCCTCCATCAGTGCTCAGACTGTCCGCAATAGGCTGAGAGAGACTGTACTGAGGGCTTGTAGGCCTGTTGTAAGGCAGGTCCTCACCAGACATCACCGGCAACAACGTCACCTATGGGCACAAACCCACCGTCACTGGACCAGACAGGACTGGCAAAAAGTGTTCTTCACTGACGAGTCGCGGTTTTGTCTCACCAGGGGTGATGGTCGGATTCGTGGTATCGTCGAAGGAATAAGCTTTACACTGAGGCCTGTACTCTGGAGCGAGATCGATTTGGAGGTGGAGGGACCGTCATGGTCTGGAGTGGGGTGTCACAATCCCATTGAGCACGTCTGGGACCTGTTGGATCAGAGGGTGAGGGCTAGGGCCATTCCCCCCAGAAATGTCTGGGAACTTGCAGGTGCCTTGGTGGAAGCAAGAATTGGCGCATCTGGTGCCATCTGGTACTTAATGCAGCTGGTGGCCACACCAGAGAGCAGAACAGACAGGCCTGGATAAGGTCTTTAAGGTCAGGGCCCTCCCCAAGGCACTTGGAGTCAAACAGACAGGCCTGGAGGAGATCATTAAGGTCAGGACCCTCCCCAAGGTACTTGGAGACAAACAGACAGGCCTGGATGAGATCTTTAAGGACAGGGCCCTCCCAGAGCTCACAAAATCATTTTCGACCCAAGCCACCCCCTGTACCCGGACTTTGAACTACTCCCCTCTGGGCGCAGGTATAGGGCTCCCCTCAGCAGGAAAAACACAACTAGACAATCATTTGTGCCCGGAGTGATATCCCTTCTAAATAGCTCGGGCTAAATGTTCATATCGACCCCGTAAGGCCAGCAGGCTAATGTTCCTATCGACCCCGTAAGGCCAGCAGGCTAAATGTTCCTATCGACCCCGTAAGGCCAGCAGGCTAAATGTTCCTATCGACCCCGTAAGGCCAGCAGGCTAAATGTTCCTATCGACCCCGTAAGGCCAGCAGGCTAATGTTCCTATCGACCCCGTAAGGCCAGCAGGCTAATGTTCCTATCGACCCCGTAAGGCCAGCAGGCTAATGTTCCTATAGACTCAGTAAGGCCAGCAGGCTAATGTTCCTATAGACTCAGTAAGGCCAGCAGGCTAATGTTCCTATAGACTCAGTAAGGCCAGCAGGCTAATGTTCCTATATACTCAGTAAGGCCAGCAGGCTAATGCTCCTATAGACTCAGTAAGGCCAGCAGGCTAATGTTCCTATAGACTCAGTAAGGCCAGCAGGCTAATGTTCCTATAGACTCAGTAAGGCCAGCAGGCTAATGTTCCTATAGACTCAGTAAGGCCAGCAGGCTAATGTTCCTATAGACTCAGTAAGGCCAGCAGGCTAATGTTCCTATAGACTCAGTAAGGCCAGCAGGCTAATGTTCCTATAGACTCAGTAAGGCCAGCAGGCTAATGTTCCTATAGACTCAGTAAGGCCAGCAGGCTAATGTTCCTATAGACTCAGTAAGGCCAGCAGGCTACTGTTCCTATAGACTCAGTAAGGCCAGCAGCAATGATCAGGGGGGTAATATCACCTGCTGTACGATCAGGGGGGAAATAGCACCTGCTGTACGATCAGGGGGGAAATATCACCTGCTGTATGATCAGGGGGGTAATATCACCTTGCTGTACGATCAGGGGGGTCTGTGTGGACGTTTGATTAATTGTTCAGTAGTCTTCAGGGGTTAGCAGCTGTTAAGGAGCCTTTCGGTCAAAGAGGTGTTTCTCAGAACCACTTGCGGTAGCAGAGTGAACAGACTCTGACTTGGGTGACTGGAGGCTTTGACAATTTTTAAGGTCCTTCCTCTGACACCGCCTGGTATAGAGGTTCTGGATGGCAGGAAGCTTGGCCCCGGTGATGTACTGGGCCGTACACACTACCCTATGTAGGGCCTTCCTCTGACACCGCCTGGTTTAGAGGTTCTGGATGGCAGGAAGCTTGGCCCCGGTGACAATCTGGACCCTCTATTTCTGAAACTATCCACCGCCATTGTCGCAACCCCTATTACCAGCCTGTTCAACCTCTCTTTCATATCGTCTGAGATCCCAAGGATTGGAAAGCTGCCGCAGTCATCCCCCTCTTCAAAGGGGGAGACACCCTGGACCCAAACTGTTACAGACCTATATCCATCCTGCCCTGCCTATCTAAGGTCTACGAAAGCCAAGTCAGCAAACAGGTCACTGACCATCTCGAATCCCACCGTACCTTCTCCGCTGTGCAATCTGGTTTCCGAGCCGGTCACGGGTGCACCTCAGCCACACTCAAGGTACTAAACGATATCATAACCGCCATCGATAAAAGACAGTACTGTGCAGCCGTCTTCATCGACCTTGCCAAGGCTTTCGACTCTGTCAATCACCATATTCTTATCGGCAGACTCAGTAGCCTCGGTTTTTCGGATGACTGCCTTGCCTGGTTCACCAATTACTTTGCAGACAGAGTTCAGTGTGTCAAATCGGAGGGCATGCTGTCCGGTCCTCTGGCAGTCTCTATGGGGGTGCCACAGGGTTCAATTCTCGGGCCGACTCTTTTCTCTGTATATATCAATGATGTTGCTCTTGCTGCGGGCGATTCCCTGATCCACCTCTACGCAGATGACACCATTCTATATACTTTCGGCCCGTCATTGGACACTGTGCTATCTAACCTCCAAACGAGCTTCAATGCCATACAACACTCCTTCCGTGGCCTCCAACTGCTCTTAAACGCTAGTAAAACCAAATGCATGCTTTTCAACCGATCGCTGCCTGCACCCGCATGCCCGACTAGCATCACCACCCTGGATGGTTCCAACCTTGAATATGTGGACATCTATAAGTACCTAGGTGTCTGGCTAGACTGCAAACTCTCCTTCCAGACTCATATCAAACATCTCCAATCGAAAATCAAATCAAGAGTCGGCTTTCTATTCCGCAACAAAGCCTCCTTCACTCACGCCGCCAAGCTTACCCTAGTAAAACTGACTATCCTACCGATCCTCGACGTCATCTACAAAATGGCTTCCAACACTCTACTCAGCAAACTGGATGCAGTCTATCAAAGTGCCATCCGTTTTGTCACTAAAGCACCTTATACCACCCACCACTGCGACTTGTATGCTCTAGTCGGCTGGCCCTCGCTACATATTCGTCGCCAGACCCACTGGCTCCAGGTCATCTATAAGTCCATGCTAGGTAAAGCTCCGCCTTATCTCAGTTCACTGGTCACGATGGCAACACCCATCCGTAGCACGCGCTCCAGCAGGTGTATCTCACTGATCATCCCTAAAGCCAACACCTCATTTGGCCGCCTTTCGTTCCAGTACTCTGCTGCCTGCAAAAATCGCTGAAGTTGGAGACTTTTATCTCCCTCACCAACTTCAAACATCAGCTATCTGAGCAGCTAACCGATCGCTGCAGCTGTACATAGTCTATTGGTAAATAGCCCACCCATTTTCACCTACCTCATCCCCATACTGTTTTTATTTATTCACTTTTCTGCTCTTTTGCACACCAATATCTCTACCTGTACATGACCATCTGATCATTTATCACTCCGGGGTTAATCTGCAAAATTGTAATTATTCGCCTACCTCCTCATGCCTTTTGCACACATTGTATATAGACTCCCCCTTTTTTTCTACTGTGTTATTGACTTGTTAATTGTTTACTCCATGTGTAACTCTGTGTTGTCTGTTCACACTGCTATGCTATGCTATCTTGGCCAGGTCGCAGTTGCAAATGAGAACTTGTTCTCAACTAGCCTACCTGGTTAAATAAAGGTGTTCTCAACTAGCCTACCTGGTTAAATAAAGGTGTTCTCAACTAGCCTACCTGGTTAAATAAAGGTGTTCTCAACTAGCCTACCTGGTTAAATAAAGGTGACATAAAAAATAAAATATATATATATACTGGGTCGTACACACTACCCTATGTAGGGCCTTCCTCTGACACCACCTGGTATAGAGGTTCTGGATGGCAGGAAACCTGGCCCCGGTGATGTACTGGGCCATACGCACTACCCTATGTAGGGCCTTCCTCTGACACCACCTGGTATAGAGGTTCTGGATGGCAGGAAACCTGGCCCCGGTGATGTACTGGGCCATACGCACTACTCTCTGTAGGGCCTTCCTTCCTCTGACACCGCCTGGTATAGAAGTTCTGGATGGCAGGAAGCTTGGCCCCGGTGATATACTGGGTCGTACACACTACCCTATGTAGGGCCTTCCTCTGACACCGCCTGGTATAGAGGTTCTGGATGGCAGGAAGCTTGGCCCCGGTGATGTACTAGGTCGTACACACTACCCTCTGTAGGGCCTTGCGGTCAGAGGCGTTACAGTTACCATAAACCTAACCATAGTGTGTAGACGCCTTTGTGTGTGTGTGTCTGTGTGTATTAGCGTATGTGTGTGTGTGAGTACACTGTGCGTGAATGTGTGTGTGTACGCTGTACGTGTGTGTGTGTGTGTGTGCGCGTGTGTGTATGCTGCGTGTGTACTACGCTGTGTGTGTGCGTGCGTGTGTGTACGCCGTATGAGAACATCATCAGAATTGAAACCGCTTGACCTCTTTATCACTGGGGTCAATTGGGTTACAGAGCACAATGGCAGCTTGCGAACACATACACACACACACACACACACACACACACTCTTCGGGAATGAACACAATGACAGCCAGCCAGCACAAGAGTCTATTAGATCATTTCCATAAACCTCCATCAATTCAGCACGACTGACTTCCAACAAAGAGTGAGTGTGTGTGTGTGTGTATGTGTGTGTTGTGTGCGTGTGTAGCAGTCACAGTGCGAGTCAAGATGTCAAGGCTACATTAAATCTCTACAGCTGCTGTAGGCCACTAGTCAAATTAAATCAAATGTTATTTATCGGTTGCATAAACATATTTAGTGGATGTTATAAGTCATAACAATAAACACAAATCTAAAAGGTAAAGAATGGAATTAAGAAATATATAGATGTTAGGAACAAAGTTGCTAAGGAACTAGAAACAGAGCTGTCATGTCTGTTGGAACTAGAAACAGAGCTGTCATGTCTGTTGGAACTAGAAACAGAGCTGTCATGTCTGTTGGAACTAGAAACAGAGCTGTCATGTCTGTTGGAACTAGAACAGAGCTGTCATGTCTGTTGGAACTAGAAACAGAGCTGTCATGTCTGTTGGAACTAGAAACAGAGCTGTCATGTCTGTTGGAACTAGAAACAGAGCTGTCATGTCTGTTGGAACTAGAAACAGAGCTGTCCTGTCTGTTGGAACTAGAAACAGAGCTGTCCATGTCTGTTGGAACTAGAAACAGAGCTGTCCTGTCTGTTGGAACTAGAAACAGAGCTGTCATGTCTGTTGGAACTAGAAACAGAGCTGCCATGTCTGTTGGAACTAGAAACAGAGCTGTCATGTCTGTTGGAACTAGAAACAGAGCTGTCATGTCTGTTGGAACTAGAACAGAGCTGTCATGTCTGTCAGCGCCATCTCATTTGGGCCAAGATGCTGTGAGTTACTACCCAATATGTCAAGTCTACATAAAAGACTCTACAGGTGCTGTGTTTGGGGAAGGCCCTTTCCTGTTTCAGCATGACAATGCCCCTCGTGCACAAAGCGAGGTCTATACTGGTTTTTTATTATGAGGTATTGTGTTGTAGATTGATGAGGGGGAAAAAGTTGAATAGTCAAGGGAGAGAAGAGAGGGAGAGAGAGAGAAGAGAGGGAGAGAAGGAGAGAGAGAGAAGAGAGGGAGAGGAAGGAGAGAGAGAAGAGAGGGAGAGAAGGAGAGAGA
>NC_034198.2:41923403-42025903 GCF_002021735.2 Oncorhynchus kisutch | reverse complement strand
CTCTCTCTCTGTCCATCCACTCTCTCTCTCTGTCCATCCACTCTCTCTCTCTGTCCATCCACTCTCTCTCTCTCTCTGTCCATCCACTCTCTCTCTCGCTCTCTCTCTCTCTGTCCATCCACTCTCTCTCTCTCTCTCTCTCTGTCCATCCACTCTCTCTCTGTCCATCCACTCTCTCTCTCTCTCTCTCTCTCTGTCCATCCACTCTCTCTCTCTCTCTCTCTCTGTCCATCCACTCTCTCTCTCTGTCCATCCACTCTCTCTCTCTCTCTCGCTCTCTGTCCATCCACTCTCTCTCTCTCGCTCTCTCTCTCTGTCCATCCACTCTCTCTCTCTCTCTCTCTGTCCATCCACTCTCTCTCTGTCCATCCCTCTCTCTCACTCTCTCTCTCTCTCTGTCCATCCACTCTCTCTCTCTCTCTCGCTCTCTCTCTCTCTGTCCATCCACTCTCTCTCTCGCTCTCTCTCTCTCTCTCTCTCTGTCCCATCCTCTCTCTCTCTCTCTGTCCATCCTCTCTCTCTCTCTCTCTCTCTGTCCATCCACTCTCTCTCTCTCTCTCTCTGTCCATCCACTCTCTCTCTCTGTCCATCCACTCTCTCTCTCTCTCTCTCTCTCTCTCTCTGTCCATCCACTCTCTCTCTCTCTGTCTGGCCTCGCCTGGCCCCAGAGCTCTTTGTGCTTTTACCTACTCCATAGTCCTTGTCAAACATGGCAATTCCATAATAAGCTTGCAATAGAAGGGGAAACAGACTGGAGTATTGTTTCTGGCCCACAGTAATGGCTTTCTCTGGCTTGACCCTTTTAGTGGCCTATGCTGCTCAGCTTTTTTTTTTTAAAGCCCTTACGTCCCTCTTTCTCTTTGCAGCTAAAAAGATAATGGGATTGGTGAGTGGGAAGTCCCCAGAGACTGAGGAGGGCGGGGCCTCCATGAACTTCAGACCCAAGAAGTCCAAGAGGAAGCTTTACAGACCAGAGATCTCCTCCCCCATGGACTTCCCCTCCCACCCGGTGGGTTCCGTCAGCTACAACATAATAGCACAATGCTTATCATTTTAATATAAAACCATTTTTTTTCTGAATACTATACTTTTTAAATGTTTTATCCGTAGTGCAGGACGTTAGGATGGTTACAAATGTATTCTAAGTGGTTTTAATGGGCTTTATCCATTCTGATTGTTTATACTCAACCAAAACTTGACAGAGAAGTAGTCCCAATTTGTTTTAACTTTTCATTTATGTACCACTGGATCAACAAATCGTTGTCGAAGGTATTGTAATAAATCCCCAGCTGGATGTGTATCCATCCATACGGTATGTGGCTGCTCCAAACCGGGGCCAACACTGATTTATTGGGACAGTAGGGCTTCCTGTTTAGAGTTTTTAACCACCCAGGTTGCTTGATCCAAGTATTTAATTTTGGTTATGTTTTATCCCAGTGTGGCAGGTGTGTGACCACAGGGTTGTCTGTACCTTCCTATCAGTTCAGGTCTGATGCTGTTCAGGTCAGCCTTGCTCTATGGGTAATGATTCCCATTTATATGGTGGGTGTCATGTAATGAAACAGGCAGGGAGCAGGTCTCGACCCCTCGACCTTCTAGTCCGAAGTCCAGCGCGCTATCGACTGTGCCGCAAAAGCTCGTGCTCGTGCGGCAGAGTCGATATCCTCTCTTTATAAACCCAGGGTCGTTACAATATAGGTCAATCGTAAAGATGCGTTTTTTAAATATTTTTTTATAAAGGTTTTTGTATAATTTCAGCCACTTGTTTTAAAAGTAGCACTCGCCATGCCAAAATCGGGACGCCCGAAAATGATGCACAATTTGTGTACAACGTCGTCCGTTTCGTATGGAATGTTAATAGATCGTTCGTTCACTGCTCAAGAATGTAGTGAAGTGCGGGTCAATTCAAGAGGGTGCTACTAAATCAACGTCTAAACCTAGTTTATTTTATTTGCCCTATGTCATTATGAGTCGCATTCAATTAATCATTTAGATTGTTCTCCTACAATATTACAACTTTAACACACGTTTGTAGTTGACCGTGTTGCTGAAATAAGAACGTTAATTTGTCGTTTAGACTGCGCTGCTCTTGGCTGTGTCTCTTCCTTATTTCGGCGTTAGGAGGTGGGTAACATTTTAGTGGGCATTTCTGCGCTTTGGACCAATCCAAATCAGCTTGATTACCCTCGTCATGTTCATCTCCAGATCCGTGGCTGTTTGTTTCTCTAACCCCGGTCAATCGATGTTGAGAGGGGCTGTTACCATGGCGATTTAAAAAGGGACGACTCAGAAAATTCACAATGGAAACTAGGAACACATTATTTTTCGGGGAGTGTGTGTATATATTGACATTTAGTCTGTTTTAACTTTTGGCAATTAATTTATACCCAGTATATAAGCTCCATTTAGATTTTTGTATTCTGGGGATATTATTAAGGGAAAAGCCCGTATCACACACTAACCTGCAGCCACTAGCTAGCTTGTCCTTTGGACGTTAGCGCCGTTCTGCCCACGGAGCAGTGACAGAGATCTGTTGAGCAGCGACCACTTTCTGACCATGATGACGTTATAGTCTCTTTAATCATGCTAAATTCTCTGAGTAAATCGTCTAACTTTTGAACTATATATATATATATATCTATCTGACCGTTAAATGGAACATTAAAATAACACATCCTAGATCTGAATGAATGAAATATTCTTATTAAATACTTTTTTCTTTACATAGTTGAATGTGCTGACAACAAAATCACACAAAAATGATCAATGGAAATCAAATGTATCAACCCATGGAGGTCTGGATTTGGAGTCACACTCAAAATTAAAGTGGAAAACCACACTACAGGCCCTGGAACCCAGGGCCAACCGCAGACCAGCATATGGTCTCACAAGGGGTCTGAGGATCTCATCTCGGTACCTAATGGCAGTCAGGCTACCTCTGGCGAGCATATGGAGGGCTGTGCGGCCCCCCACAAAGAAATGCCACCCCACACCATGACTGACCCACTGCCAAACCGGTCTTGCTGGAGGATGTTGCAGGCAGAAGAACGTTCTCCACGGCGTCTCCAGACTCTGTCACGTCTGTCACATGTGCTCAGTGTGAACCTGCTTTCATCTGTGAAGAGCACAGGGCGCCAGTGGTGAATTTTCCATTCTTGGTGTTCTCTGGCAAATGCCAAACATCCTGCACGGTGTTGGGCTGTAAGCACAACCCCCACCTGTGGACGTCGGGCCCTCATACCACCCTCATGGAGTCTGTTTCTGACCGTTTGAGCAGACACATGCACATTTGTGGCCTGCTGGAGGTCATTTTACAGGGTTCTGGCAGTGCTCCTCCTTGCACAAAGGCGGAGGTAGAGGTCCTGCTGCTGGGTTGTTGCCCTCCTACGGCCACCTCCACGTCTCCTGATGTACTGGCCTGTCTCCTGGTAGCGCCTCCATGCTCTGGACACTACGCTGACAGACACAGCAAACCTTCTTGCCACAGCTCGCATTGATGTGCCATCCTGGATGACCTGCAATACCTGAGCCACTTGTGTGGGTGTTGTAGACTCCGTCTCATGCTACCACTAGAGTGAAAGCACCGCCAGCATTCAAAAGTGACCAAAACATCAGCCAGGAAGCATAGGAACTGAGAAGTGGTCTGTGGTCACCAACTGCAGAACCACTCCTTTATTGGGGGTGTCTTGCTAATTGCCTATAATTTCCACCTGTTGTCTATTCCATTTGCACAACAGCATGTGAAATGTATTGTCAATCAGTGTTGCTTCCTAAGTGGACAGTTTGATTTCACAGAAGTGTGATTGACTTGGAGTTACATTGTGTTGTTTAAGTGTTCACTTAATTTTTTTGAGGTGTGTGTGTGTTCATTGTGAGCGCTACCATCAGTCCTGTGTCATGCCAACAGTAAAGCATCCTGAGACCATTCATGTGTGGAGTTGCTTCTCAGCCAAGGGAGTGGACTCACTCACAATTTTGCCTAAGAACACAGCCATGAATAAAGAATGGTACCAACACATCCTCCGAGAGCAACTTCTCCCAACCATCCAGGAACAGTTTGGTGACGAACAATGCCTTTTCCAGCGTGATGGAGCACCTTGCCATAAGGCAAAAGTGGCTCAGAACAAAGCATCGATATTTTGGGTCCATGGCCAGGAAACTCCCCAGACCTTAATCCCATTGAGAACTTGTGGTCAATCCTCAAGAGGCGGGTGGACAAACAAAACCCCACAAATTCTGACAAACTCCAAGCATTGATTATGCAAGAATGGGCTGCCATCAGTCAGGATGTGGCCCAGAAGTTAATTGACAGCATGCCAAGGTGGATGGGAGAGGTCTTGAAAAAGAAGGGTCAACACTGCAAATATTGACTCTTTGCATCAACTTCATGTAATTGTCAATAAAAGCCTTTGACACTTATGAAATGCTTGTAATTATACTTCAGTATTCCATAGGAAGCTGCAAACTTTGTGATAATTAATATTTGTGCCATTCTCACGACTGTGTATAAAGATAGATGTGTGTGTGTAGAGACAGGGTTTGGACTATTGTTTTTCTGATGCATTTCTCTATTGAATGAACATACACATTTCTGACATAACAGTAAGTGCTTAAGATCCTGTTCATTCTCCTGAACTGTTGACCTCTGTCTCAGATCATCAGTGGAAGTCCAGACGAGAGAGAGGGTGACCATCTCATCATCAAGAGAAAACTCCGGACTAGGACTGCTAAATGAGTTCTCTGTTCCACAGCGAGGATGTCATCCATGCTGCTCTTATGGTAACAGGGAAATTAAATAATCGATTTTGTTGGTGTAATGAAGGATATGTTGAGTTTTTAAAAAACAACTTAATATCGGTTAGGTAGTTATCAGTTTGTTTTCATATAGCCTTCATTTATCACTTTAATTTATATTTGATTTTATTTCAATATATTTTATGTTGCACATAGTGGGATTATTTCTTTCATTTGTGTGATTTTAACACTATCATTTATGGACCAAGTATGTTTTATTCTCAGTCCAGAACATTTTGGTAATGTACTCCTCTGAAGATGTACACGTCAACGATATTCATGTCAAAAAATAAACCCAAGATGGTTTTTGTTGTTGTTCATAATGAATGTCTTACTAGGGACAACCACTACCGAATCCTCTTTTAGTGGTGAATGTGTTGATTAATGCATGGTGTAACATAGATATAGAGCCCCTGTTCAATCAGCGTCATATCTGGGCTAAGACCGAACATCATTACGAACTGCTTGGTTTCACACTGTAAACATTTTAATTACTACATTTAGTCTAAATACAGTAAATGTTTATCTCAGAATCTACAATTTTTTTTATTTAACCCGAACCCTTTGACTGCTATTATATATATATATATATATATATAATACTGTACTGCTGACATATTCCACGTTGAGTTAATAAAAAAAACACTACTATTGCTCCAAATTATTCCAGTGTCTCGAGGATAACTTCAAGTAGCAAACAATATTCTAGCCACGTCATCAATTATTGTCCCCATCCGTATTTATACTCTGAAATCCCCTCAGTCACTGTATTGCCTTTTCACTTACTCATAAAATATTTTACTTGCACCCGAATAAGCAAAAAAATTATGAAGTGAAAAATCAAGGCAAGGAAGCTGTCGATTGGGGGGGGGGAGGAGGAGAAGAGAGAAGGCTTGTGACACCCAGAGCTCTGTTCTGGAACAGACATCACCTTTTATGACAGTTCAACAAGAAAGGGACTAGGTGTTCTTATGCTTTTTACTTTCTCTGCAAAGGTGGGTTTTTTTTAATGAGGAAGATAGTCATCTGGCAGAATTCTTGGTTTGTCAGTTGGCATCGGCTCAGAACTAGAGATATAGTCCTCAGTCAGCAAGTGATGATATTACAGCGCAGTCGACTACGATCTGAACCGGCAGATTTTCTGAGTGCTTCGTGACCCAGGAGAGGAGGAAAGGGGTGTAAAGGGATAGTTCACCCAAATTACATTTTGGCGTCATTACCCTTTAAATCCAAAGGCCTCATTAGGAAGCGACACAATGGCACATACAGCACTGTAAAGATAAGACCGACAAGCTACACCGCTGTAGAGGTAAAGACGACAGGCTACAGCGCTGTGGAGGTAAAGATACAGACAGGCTACAGCGCTGTAGAGGTAAAGAGACAGACAGGCTACAGCGCTGTGGAGGTAAAGAGACAGACAGGCTACAGCGCTGTAGAGGTAAAGAGACAGACAGGCTACAGCGCTGTGGAGGTAAAGAGACAGACAGGCTACAGCGCTGTGGAGGTAAAGACGACAGGCTACAGCGCTGTAGAGGTAAAGACGACAGGCTACAGCGCTGTAGAGGTAAAGAGACAGACAGGCTACAGCGCTGTAGAGGTAAAGAGACAGACAGGCTACAGCGCTGTAGAGGTAAAGAGACAGACAGGCTACAGCGCTGTAGAGGTAAAGAGACAGACAGGCTACAGCGCTGTAGAGGTAAAGAGACAGACAGGCTACAGCGCTGTAGAGGTAAAGAGACAGCTATGATAGCTATGCTATCACTTCCCCCAAAGCTGTACCATCTGAAATGTCAGTTCCAGCTTTTTGTTCTCCAAAAACGGTGCGAGTGTCAATCTAGTACGACTCCAACCTGAGAAGTGGAGACGCAGCTTCTGCTGACAGTACAAAAGATAATCGGGGCAAAGAGCGAGGAAAGTCCACAATTCACCAAAATAAAGATGCCCAGGGTGTCCCTGCTCATCTGCATGAACGTGCCTTAGCCATGCTGCAAGGAGGCATGAGGACTGCAGATGTGTCCAGGGCAATAAATTGCAATGTCTGTACTGTGAGATGCCTAAGACAGCGCTACAGGGAGACAGGACAGACAGCTGATGGTTCTCGCAGTGGCAGACCACGTGTAACAACACCAGCACAGGATCGGTACATCCGAACATCACACCTGCGGGACAGGTACAGGTTGGCAACAACAACTGCTTGAGTTACACCAGGAACGCACAATCCCTCCATCAGTGCTCGGACTGTCTGAGAGAGGCTGGACTGAGGGCTTGTAGGCCTGTTGTAAAGGCAGGTCCTCACCAGACATCACCGGCAACAATGTCGCTTATGGGCACAAACCCAGTGTCGCTGGACCAGACAGGACTGGCAAAAAGTGCTCTTCACTGATGAGTCGCGGTTTTGTCTCACCAGGGGTGATGGTTGGATTCACGTTTATCGTTGATGGAGTGAGCGTTACACCGAGGCCTGTACTCTGGAGCGGGATTGATTTGGAGGTGGAGGGTCCGTCATGGTCTGGGGCGGTGTGTCACAGCATCATCGGACTGAGTTTGTTGTCATTGCAGGCAATCTCAACGCTCCACGTTACAGGGAAGACATCATCCTCCCTCGTGGTATCCTTCCTGCAGGCTCATCCTGACATGACCCTCCAGCATGACAATGCCACCAGCTATACTGCTCGTTCTGTGCGTGATTTCCAGCAAGACAGGACTGTCAGTATTCTGCCATGGCCAGCGAAGAGCTCGGATCTCAATCCCATTGAGCACTTCTGGGACCTGTTGGATCGAACCGGTAAATCTGGTGCAGTCCATGAGGAGGAGATGCACTGCAGTACCTAATGCAGCTGGTGGCCACACCAGATACTGACTGTTACTTTAGATTTTGACCACCCCCCCCCCCCCCCCCCCCCTTTGTTCAGGGACACATTATTCAATTTCTGTCAGTCACATGTCTGTGGAACTTGTTCAGTTTGTCTCAGTTGTTGAATCTTATGTTCATACAAATATTTACACATGTTAAGTTTGCTGAAAATAAACGCAGTTGTCAGTGAGAGGACATTTTCTTTGTTATCTATGTTATGTTACATTTGGTATTGTTACTTAAGGCAAAAACGAAAGTAGTATGGGTAGGCGTATAATGTGAATGTCTGGCAATGTGTTCGTATCTCATCACGGACATCTTCCTCAACTTTGCGACTACTTAGCATGTTAGCTAACCCCCTTTAATCTCATTCCTAACTTCAACCCTTAGCATGGTATTGTGTCAAGAAGCAGTGCGGCTTGACGGGGGCGTGTTTCGGAGGACGCGCGGCTCTCGACCTTCGCCTCTCCCGAGTCCGTACGGGAGTTGCAGCGATGGGACAAGACTGTAACTACCAATTGGATACCACGAAATTTGGGAGATTTGGTATAACATTTTTTAAAAGGTAACATATCACACTAATTTCAGTGGCCCAGATTTCCATTTAGTATGTTACGTCTACCCCTGAGTCCAGGTTGGTTGAATCAGATTGAGTGCCTTCACGGTTCAAAGCCCCTGCAGGAAGGTGACATTCAGGCACATTAAGAGATGTCAGATTCGCTTTTCTCCTCCACTTGTTTCAGAGGAAACCACAGCTGTTTGTTCCCATCTTTTCAGAAACATGCCTTTACCCCCTTTTTAACACACAAAAAAAAATCTTATTTCTCTTCATTTTTGTGAACAAATTTGTTTACATCCCTGTTAGTGAGCATTTCTCTTTTGCCAAGATAATCCATCCACCTGACAGGGGTGGCATATCAAGAAGCTGATTAAACAGCATGGTCTTTACACAGGTGCACCTTGTGCTGGGGACAAAAGGCCACTCTAAAATGTGCAGCTTAATCACACAACACAATGTCACAGATGTCTGAAGTTTTGAGGAAGCGAGCAATTGGCATGGTGACTGCAGGAATATGTCCACCATAGCTGTTCCCAGAGAACTTAATGTTCATTTCTCTACCATAAGCCGCCACTTTTCATTTTAGATAATCTGGCAGTACGTCCAATCGAACTCACAACCGCAGATCATGTGTATGGTGTCATGTGGGCGAGCGGTTTGCTGATGTCAACGTTGTGAACAGAGTGCCCTGTGGTGGCGGTGGGGTTATGGTATGGGCAGGCACAAACTACGGACAACAAACACAATTGCATTTTATTGATGGCAATTTTAATAGACCAAAATGCTGTGACCAGATCCTGACACCCATTGTTTTAAATATTTGTATTCCCAGTTAAGGGAAATCCATAGATTAAGGCCGAATGAATGTATTTCAATTGACTGATTTCCTCATATGAACTGTAACTCTGTAAAATCAAAGACATTGTTGCGTTTTTATATGCCCAGCTAGCTCATAACGTTCTGAGAACCATACTGTATGTTTCTTAGAGCTTGGTGAGCGTGTGGTTGTCCTAATGGTTATTTTGCATACAACCTTCCCACAACCTTCTGGGAATGGTTTAGGATAGTTGCTTGGTTTGGGAACAGTCTCAGCACATTTAAGGAACCGGTATTGGTTTTTTAAATACTTTAACAGAACGTTTCCTAAATGTTCAAACATGGTTACATTTCATTTACATTTTGGTAATGCTCTATTAATGTTGTCCAACTGGTTTGGCATTGGCAACGTTCTCAAATAGTTCAGAGAACGTTCTTCTGTGGGAATTTCAGTACTTCAGCATAACGTTTCCTACAGGTTTTCTCATGGTTCTATTTAAAGTCGTGTTGATGCCATGCTGTGTTGATTTAGGTCTCTCTCTATGTAGTGTTGTGGTGTCTCTTGTCGTGGTGTGTTTTGTCCTATATTTTAATTTTTAAGCCCAGGCCCCCGTCCCTGCGTGAGGCCTTTTGCCTTTTGGGAGGCCGTCATTGTAAATAAGAATTTGTTCTTAACTGATTTACCTAGTTAAATTACGGTTAAATAAAAAAAATAATTAAAAACATTGTTTTGAGAACGTTAAGAAAACGTTCCAATAAAAACCACAAGAAAACTTTAACATTCAGAGAACGTCTAAGAATGTTATTTAAAAACATTCTCAGCACGCCAACAAAACTCTATTCTCTATATTGTTTGGTGTCTTCGGTTGTCTTGGCAGAGCCACTAATTGGTTAATTAATGAATTACACACCTGATCTTAATGAGTGTTTGTTTACTTTGAAATTGGATCTGTTTTAATAGACTAAAATCAACAGCTTTGTATGAGTAAAAAAAACAAACATGGCATGCTAGCTGCTTCCTGGTGGTGCAGTGTACTAATTCCATGGATAGAGAACAGAAGATCATAGGTTTGAATCTCACTGACGCTGTGCCACAATAAAAGACAAATGTGAGAAATGTTCTCAGAACCTCCCTGTAACCAAAAAAAAAATTACTTTCCCAGAACAGTCAATATTTTCTCTTCTGTTCTCAGAACCTTTAAAAAAAAACATTAAATTTTACTGGTCAGGAAAGTTATGTCTTCGTTCCCAGAACCAATGGGAAACCAAAAACGTACGTTCCCACAACTTCGAAGGAACCAAATGTGCTAGCTGGGTGTAGATCAACAGTGTAGCTGTAGGCCAAGGTTAGCAGGGAGCTACGCAACTGAAATGAGTACAGCTGCGGGCTAATTTCACTGTCTCGTGAAAAAAAGAAAGAGACCAAGCCAATTCTCCGAGGAGAACCATGCGTTTGTCTACCAGCTGGCCACAACTGGGCTTTAGTTCTACCACCACAACGAGGCAATTACTATTTTACTGTTATAAACACAATGATGCAATTACTGTTTTACTGTTATAAAAGGGATTTAAACCAACATGGCAGCAAATCAACAAAAACACTTTTCCTCCAGCCCAATGAAAAGACATGTTAATGACTCTGCGTTTGTATGACAGCTAAACTCAATACTGTTTCTCAGGCCTACTGAGACCCGTTTTAGGGTGTGGGATTCCATTTTTTTTAATAGAATTTATTTGGGTCAAAAACAAGATGTACAATGTATTCCCAGAGGATCGCACTTAAAGTATTAATTCATAAAAAATCTTGTTTCCAAAGTGGTCCTCAATCAATGGTAAAAAAAACAAAAAAAACATTTAGCGATCAAAAGACAAGACAAAATTTCTAAACAACCAACGTTATAATTCATATTGACATACCAGAAAAAGTGGCACTATACATCTGATGAATCTGTTGAATGATAATACACAGATACAACCCAGCTAGCAGATAACGTTCTGAGAACCATTTGTTTCTTAGAGCTTGGTGAGGGTGTGGTTGTCCTATGGTTATTATGTATACAACCTTCCGACAACGTTCTGAGAACTATGTTTCTTTGGTGGGAATTTCAGTACTTTAGCATTACATTTCCTACAGCTTTTCGTCATTGTTCTACTTCAAGTAATGTTCTCAAATTGTTCCCGAGAACGTTGACAATGTTCTTCTGTGGGAATTTCAGTACTTCAACATAAAGTTTGCTACATTTTTACTCATAGTTCTATTTAAAGTCATGTTCAGAGAACGTTAAGAGAACTTTCCATTAAAACCACAGAGAACATTTGTCATGTTTGAAGGATGTTCTAAGAATGTTCTATAAAAACATGTACGTTCCGTTCTCAGCGCCAACAAAACTTTTATCTTCTTAAGTGTGTTCAGGTGGGTTGGCCACACCCACTAATTGGCCACACCCGATTTTAATGAGCGCTTGTTTCCTTTGAAATAGGGTCTGTTTGAATTAACAGCTTTGTATGAGTTTTTTAAAAACATGTCATGCTAGCTCCATCCTGGTGTGTAGTGGACTCATTCCATGGACAGAGAACAGAAGATCATAGATTCAAATCTCACGGACTTTGTGACAAATTTAAAAAATGTGTTTGCATGATTTAACGCGTATCTGATTTGGAGATCAAATCAATTAAATTAAGCTAGCAGTGTTATTAGAAGTCTTATTGTAACACGTCATTGTTATTTAATTATCTTCAAATAACCTATAATATCTATTATCAGAATGTTAATAAAACCACCAAGGATTTTTTTCTCAAGTCCTGAGAGCAACTTAAAAATGTATGTTCCCAGAACAGGCAGAGTTTAACCAGTCAAGGCACTTTTGGCTTTATTCCCGGAAGCAAAATGCCTTCCTCACCATCTTAAAAATTCTAAATCTGAAAAATTCTAAATCTTAAAAACATCTTAAAAGAAAGGCATTTAAAAGTGCTTTCCTCACCATCTTAAATAAGCACCGTTAAATAAATGTAGAACCAGGAACAGATATAGTCCTTGGTTCTCTCCAGACCTGACTGCCCTTAACCAACACAAAAGCATCCTGTGGAAGTTCTGCAATAGCATCGAACAGCCCCTGTGATATGCAACTTTTCAGGGAAGTTAGAAACCAATATACACAGGCAGTTAGAAAAGCCAAGGCTAGCTTTTTCAAGCAGAAATTTGCTTTCTGCAACACAAACTCAAAGTTCTGGAACACTGTAAAGTCCATGGAAAATAAGAGCACCTCCCAGCTGCCCACTGCACTGAGGATAGGAAACTCTGTCACCACTGATAATTCCACTATAATTGAGAATTTCAATAAGCATTTTTCAACGGCTGGCCATGCTTTCCACCTGGCTACCCCGGTCAACAGCACTGCACCCCCCACAGTAACTCGCCCAACCCTTCCCCATTTTGCCTTCTCCCAAATCCAGATAGATGTTCTGAAAGAGCTGCAAAATCTGGACCCCTACAAATCAGCTGTGCTAGACAATCTGGACCCTTTCTTTCTAAAATGATCTGCCGAAATGATTGCAAACCCTATTACTAACCTGTTCAACCTCTCTTTCGTGACGTCTGAGATTCCCAAAGATTGGAAAGCAGCTGCGGTCATCCCCCTCTTCAAAGGGGGGGGGACACTCTTGATCCAAACTGCTACAGACCTATATCTATCCTACCCTGTATTTGTAAGGTCTTTGAAAGCCAAGTTAACAAACAGATTACCGACCATTTCGAATCCCACCGTACCTTCTCCGCTATGCAATCTGGTTTCAGAGCTGGTAATGGGTGGTCATGGGTGCACCTCAGCCATGCAGATGACACCATTCTGTATACTTCTGGCCCTTCTTTGGACACTGTGTTAACTAACCTCTAGACGAGTTTCAATGCCATATAACTCTCCTTCCGTGGCCTCCAACTGCTCTTAAATACAAGTAAAACTAAATGCATGCTCTTCAACCGAACGCTGCCTGCACCCGCCCGCCCGTTCAGCATCACCACTCTGGACGGTTCTGACTTAGAATATGTGGACAACTACAAATACCTAGGTGTCTGGTTAGGCTGTAAACTCTCCTTCCAGACTCACATTAAGCATCTCCAATACAAAGTAAAATCTAGAATCTGCTTCCTATTTCGCAACAAAGCATCCTTCACTCATGCTGCCAAACATACCCTCGTAAAACTGACCATCCTACCGATCCTTGACTTCGGCGATGTCATTTAGAAAATAGCCTCCAATACCCTACTCAACAAATTGGATGCAGTCTATCACAGTGCAATCCGTTTTGTCACCAAAGCCCCATATACTACCCATCACTGCGACCTATACGCTCTCGTTGGCTGGCCCTCGCTTCATACTCGTCGCCAAACCCACTGGCTCCAGGTCATCTACAAGACCCTGCTAGGTAAAGTCCCGCCTTATCTCAGCTCACTGGTCACCATAGCAGCACCCACTCGTAGCACGCGCTCCAGCAGGTATATCTCACTGGTCACCCCCAAAGCCAATTCCTCCTTTGGCTGCCACTCCTTCCAGTTCTCTGCTGCCAATGACTGGAACGAACTACAAAAATCTCTGAAACTGGAAACACTTATCTCCCTCACTAGCTTTAAGCACCAGCTGTCAGAGCAGCTCACAGATCACTGCACCTGTACATAGCCCATCTATAAATATCCCAAACAACTACCTCTTCCCCTACTGTATTTATTTATTTTGCTCCTTTGCACCCCAATATTTCTACTTTGCACCCCAATATTTCTACTTTGCACATTCTTCCACTGCAAATCTACCATTCCAGTGTTTTACATGCTATATTGTATTTACTTTGCCACCATGGCCTTTATTTTGCCTTTACCTCCCTTATCTCACCTCATTTACTCACATCGTATATAGACTTATTTTTCTACTGTGTTATTGACTGTATGTTTTGATTTACTCCATGTGTAACCTGTGTTGTTGTATGTGTCGAACTGCTTTGCTTTATCTTGGCCAGGTCACAGTTGTAAACAAGAACTTGTTCTCAACTAGCTTACCTGGTTAAATAAAGGTGAAAAACGTTTCCACAACTCCCTAGGAACCAAATGTGTTAGCTGGGAATACTCTCAGCAGTCTGGGTTGTAAATGGGATTTATTGGGGATAACACTGCAGGGAGGAAAATTCACAATGTGGCTTATCAGTGTCCCCAGGTTGTCTGTGTTGATCGCCTTACAGTTCTTTGCTGTTGGAAAACTGAATACCATCGTTCCACTGGCACTTGAATAAATGTGCCTACGTTTTCCTGAAACACGTCATAGGGAGGTACAGAGAAGATAGACCTTTTGAGTTAAGGTACAATGGGGAATTTAAACAATGGCTCAATTTAATGAAGACCTACTGTATATCAGATAAGTTGCTATTTCCTTGATAATGGAGGCTGTTTTTTGAGCCTTTGTGATTTACATTTTTTATGAGGATCCCCGTTAGCTGACGCCATGATTTCAGCTTATCTTCCTTGGGTCCAACATAGAACTAAAAATGACATTACACACAATTACAATTTATCTTTTGTAATGCCTTACAAACATTTAACAAATAGACAGTCGATCAATGGCAAAGAGTATGAAGTAATAGCCTGAGAGTAGTCTCTTTAGCTAACTTTCTATCAGTCACTTGTTACTCTTAATCTACATTGTTGACACCAGACTCTTAACTCTTCCCTTACCTTAAGTCAACTCTCACTATTGAGGTTGTAGTTTGCACATTGGGAATAAGAATCATTAGTGTCAACAGTTGGTATGAAAATATAAAACTAATAGCTTGATGAGTTGTTTTTGTTGATCCAACTTTGCTAACTTTTTGGCACTCGGAATGAGGTGAATTGCGCAAAGGGCTTTTTTTGTTTGTTATTGCTGAGTCTCCTCTTCATTTGCCATGCTCTACAGAGCGTGAATGAGGATAAATATTCGATACAGACCAGTAAAAGGCTATTTATGGCCCTTTATATTGTATTTTCTTAAGGTCAAACAATAAAAAGCTCATATGGAATTCTAGTTCTAAGGGGGAAGGGCTTCAGGAGCAGACAGGAAGAGAGGCGGGGTTGGACTGCTCCATGGAAACCAAGCAACCACGGCAACAGAAGTTTGCTCGAAAGGCACTGCTATATTACAAACTTCAATTAAACTCAGTTCACTTTTGAAGTGTGATGGTTTTTACTACGCTATCGCCTCAGCTCCCTTAGCAAAGGCAACACATCCACCCAAACCAACCCTCAAAGCAGGCTTTGATCAACAACGGCAAGGACAAACTACTACATGTTTGAAAGACAAAATGAAGACACCTTGACTGTATGTGTGTACTGTGTACTGTATGTTTCATTTAATGAATAGAATAGTGGCTCTTTGAGTGCTGACAAGGACAGGTCCATAAATCTAAAAGGTGATTTTCAGGTGTTTAAATCATTATCTTCCAGACAGCGACAGCATTCATCATGCTGTGAAGACTGGAAATGTAATTCTGCACAAGAATCCATAAAATATCACTTTAATGTTTAAATTATTTCAAAGAATTAATCTTATTATAAATCATCCCCCCTTCTGACATCTTGGAACATTGTGCTATTGCAGTCACATCCCCCCTTCTGACATCTTGGAACATTGTGCTATTGCAGTCACATCCCCCCTTCTGACATCTTGGAACATTGTGCTATTGCAGTCACATCCCCCCTTCTGACATCTTGGAACATTGTGCTATTGCAGTCACATCCCCCCTTCTGACATCTTGGAACATTGTGCTATTGCAGTCACATCCCCCCTTCTGACATCTTGGAACATTGTGCTATTGCAGTCACATCCCCCCTTCTGACATCTTGGAACATTGTGCTATTGCAGTCACATCCCCCCTTCTGACATCTTGGAACATTGTGCTATTGCAGTCACATCCCCCCTTCTGACATCTTGGAACATTGTGCTATTGCAGTCACATCCCCCCTTCTGACATCTTGGAACATTGTGCTATTGCAGTCACATCCCCCCTTCTGACATCTTGGAACATTGTGCTATTGCAGTCACATCCCCCCTTCTGACATCTTGGAACATTGTGCTATTGCAGTCACATCCCCCCTTCTGACATCTTGGAACATTGTGCTATTGCAGTCACATCCCCCCTTCTGACATCTTGGAACATTGTGCTATTGCAGTCACATCCCCCTTCTGACATCTTGGAACATTGTGCTATTGCAGTCACATCCCCCCTTCTGACATCTTGGAACATTGTGCTATTGCAGTCACATCCCCCCTTCTGACATCTTGGAACATTGTGCTATTGCAGTCACATCCCCCCTTCTGACATCTTGGAACATTGTGCTATTGCAGTCACATCCCCCCTTCTGACATCTTGGAACATTGTGCTATTGCAGTCACATCCCCCCTTCTGACATCTTGGAACATTGTGCTATTGCAGTCACATCCCCCCTTCTGACATCTTGGAACATTGTGCTATTGCAGTCACATCCCCCCTTCTGACATCTTGGAACATTGTGCTATTGCAGTCACATCCCCCCTTCTGACATCTTGGAACATTGTGCTATTGCAGTCACATCCCCCCTTCTGACATCTTGGAACATTGTGCTATTGCAGTCACATCCCCCCTTCTGACATCTTGGAACATTGTGCTATTGCAGTCACATCCCCCCTTCTGACATCTTGGAACATTGTGCTATTGCAGTCACATCCCCCCTTCTGACATCTTGGAACATTGTGCTATTGCAGTCACATCCCCCCTTCTGACATCTTGGAACATTGTGCTATTGCAGTCACATCCCCCCTTCTGACATCTTGGAACATTGTGCTATTGCAGTCACATCCCCCCTTCTGACATCTTGGAACATTGTGCTATTGCAGTCACATCCCCCCTTCTGACATCTTGGAACATTGTGCTATTGCAGTCACATCCCCCCTTCTGACATCTTGGAACATTGTGCTATTGCAGTCACATCCCCCCTTCTGACATCTTGGAACATTGTGCTATTGCAGTCACATCCCCCCCTTCTGACATCTTGGAACATTGTGCTATTGCAGTCACATCCCCCCCTTCTGACATCTTGGAACATTGTGCTATTGCAGTCACATCCCCCCCTTCTGACATCTTGGAACATTGTGCTATTGCAGTCACATCCCCCCTTCTGACATCTTGGAACATTGTGCTATTGCAGTCACATCCCCCCTTCTGACATCTTGGAACATTGTGCTATTGCAGTCACATCCCCCCTTCTGACATCTTGGAACATTGTGCTATTGCAGTCACATCCCCCCTTCTGACATCTTGGAACATTGTGCTATTGCAGTCACATCCCCCCTTCTGACATCTTGGAACATTGTGCTATTGCAGTCACATCCCCCCTTCTGACATCTTGGAACATTGTGCTATTGCAGTCACACCCCCCCTTCTGACATCTTGGAACATTGTGCTATTGCAGTCACATCCCCCCTTCTGACATCTTGGAACATTGTGCTATTGCAGTCACATCCCCCCTTCTGACATCTTGGAACATTGTGCTATTGCAGTCACATCCCCCCTTCTGACATCTTGGAACATTGTGCTATTGCAGTCACATCCCCCCTTCTGACATCTTGGAACATTGTGCTATTGCAGTCACATCCCCCCTTCTGACATCTTGGAACATTGTGCTATTGCAGTCACATCCCCCCTTCTGACATCTTGGAACATTGTGCTATTGCAGTCACATCCCCCCTTCTGACATCTTGGAACATTGTGCTATTGCAGTCACATCCCCCCTTCTGACATCTTGGAACATTGTGCTATTGCAGTCACATCCCCCCTTCTGACATCTTGGAACATTGTGCTATTGCAGTCACATCCCCCCTTCTGACATCTTGGAACATTGTGCTATTGCAGTCACATCCCCCCTTCTGACATCTTGGAACATTGTGCTATTGCAGTCACATCCCCCCTTCTGACATCTTGGAACATTGTGCTATTGCAGTCACATCCCCCCTTCTGACATCTTGGAACATTGTGCTATTGCAGTCACATCCCCCCTTCTGACATCTTGGAACATTGTGCTATTGCAGTCACATCCCCCCTTCTGACATCTTGGAACATTGTGCTATTGCAGTCACATCCCCCCTTCTGACATCTTGGAACATTGTGCTATTGCAGTCACATCCCCCCTTCTGACATCTTGGAACATTGTGCTATTGCAGTCACATCCCCCCTTCTGACATCTTGGAACATTGTGCTATTGCAGTCACATCCCCCCTTCTGACATCTTGGAACATTGTGCTATTGCAGTCACATCCCCCCCTTCTGACATCTTGGAACATTGTGCTATTGCAGTCACATCCCCCCCTTCTGACATCTTGGAACATTGTGCTATTGCAGTCACATCCCCCCTTCTGACATCTTGGAACATTGTGCTATTGCAGTCACATCCCCCCTTCTGACATCTTGGAACATTGTGCTATTGCAGTCACATCCCCCCTTCTGACATCTTGGAACATTGTGCTATTGCAGTCACATCCCCCCTTCTGACATCTTGGAACATTGTGCTATTGCAGTCACATCCCCCCTTCTGACATCTTGGAACATTGTGCTATTGCAGTCACATCCCCCCTTCTGACATCTTGGAACATTGTGCTATTGCAGTCACACCCCCCCTTCTGACATCTTGGAACATTGTGCTATTGCAGTCACATCCCCCCTTCTGACATCTTGGAACATTGTGCTATTGCAGTCACATCCCCCCTTCTGACATCTTGGAACATTGTGCTATTGCAGTCACATCCCCCCTTCTGACATCTTGGAACATTGTGCTATTGCAGTCACATCCCCCCTTCTGACATCTTGGAACATTGTGCTATTGCAGTCACATCCCCCCTTCTGACATCTTGGAACATTGTGCTATTGCAGTCACATCCCCCCTTCTGACATCTTGGAACATTGTGCTATTGCAGTCACATCCCCCCTTCTGACATCTTGGAACATTGTGCTATTGCAGTCACATCCCCCCTTCTGACATCTTGGAACATTGTGCTATTGCAGTCACATCCCCCCTTCTGACATCTTGGAACATTGTGCTATTGCAGTCACATCCCCCCTTCTGACATCTTGGAACATTGTGCTATTGCAGTCACATCCCCCCTTCTGACATCTTGGAACATTGTGCTATTGCAGTCACATCCCCCCTTCTGACATCTTGGAACATTGTGCTATTGCAGTCACATCCCCCCTTCTGACATCTTGGAACATTGTGCTATTGCAGTCACATCCCCCCTTCTGACATCTTGGAACATTGTGCTATTGCAGTCACATCCCCCCTTCTGACATCTTGGAACATTGTGCTATTGCAGTCACATCCCCCCTTCTGACATCTTGGAACATTGTGCTATTGCAGTCACATCCCCCCTTCTGACATCTTGGAACATTGTGCTATTGCAGTCACATCCCCCCTTCTGACATCTTGGAACATTGTGCTATTGCAGTCACATCCCCCCTTCTGACATCTTGGAACATTGTGCTATTGCAGTCACATCCCCCCTTCTGACATCTTGGAACATTGTGCTATTGCAGTCACATCCCCCCTTCTGACATCTTGGAACATTGTGCTATTGCAGTCACATCCCCCCTTCTGACATCTTGGAACATTGTGCTATTGCAGTCACATCCCCCCTTCTGACATCTTGGAACATTGTGCTATTGCAGTCACATCCCCCCTTCTGACATCTTGGAACATTGTGCTATTGCAGTCACATCCCCCCTTCTGACATCTTGGAACATTGTGCTATTGCAGTCACATCCCCCCTTCTGACATCTTGGAACATTGTGCTATTGCAGTCACATCCCCCCTTCTGACATCTTGGAACATTGTGCTATTGCAGTCACATCCCCCCTTCTGACATCTTGGAACATTGTGCTATTGCAGTCACATCCCCCCTTCTGACATCTTGGAGAGAAAGTAGCGTATTATTGTGCAACACTTAGCAAACCCACCAACACTTAGCAAACCTACTTAGCAAATGCAAATACACCGACACTTTGCACACCCACTTAGCAAACCCACTAACATGCAAAAGTAACAAAAATAAGAATCAACAAAGGGTTGTATTGGATACATATAAAATATAAATCAAATAATTATCTATTTTTATTTTATTTATTCAGTTTGATCAGCTTATATTCATAGCTATCAGTTTTTACCTAAGCATACACAAATCAATGTAGTCTAAGGGCAATTTGTATTATTCTGTACAAAAATCTGTGACACTCCATTTAGTTTGAGATGTTATGTTACTTTAGGTTACATTACGAATGGAAAAGCGGTCGTACAATATAAATATCAAATTAATTAGAGGATGTATAGTATCATACGTCTTACCCAATCGTACAATAGCATACGAATTGGAAGATGTAATTCATCATATGTCTTGGAGGATGTATAGTATTGCATGTCTTTATGTGAGACCAGGTTGCTTGTTGCGCTGTAACAACAAAGGATAATTACTGGGAGAATTGATGAAATAATGATAAAGGTCAGGAGAACTAAAATGCCAAAAGTTAGGTGAATTTATGTAGCAGGTTGGGTGGATTGGTTTAAGTTTAGAATAAGGTTTTAGGGGTAAAATGCTACAGTTGTTCCTGACGCAACTCGAACATGCAACCTCTGGATTACTAGACTGTCGTGGATTACGCTCACCCATCCTCCTCAACCAATGTCCCTACTTTCTGTCGTTTCTGTCTCCGAAATTCATAAAGTATCTTTCATATGGCTCTGAGGCCAGGCTGGTATCTGAAATTCTTGACATAACTGTTAAAAATACGTAATAGTTGACCAGTCTCTCAAGTGCTGTTACTGTGAAGTGTAAATGTCTAGGAGCAACAACGGCTCAGCCGTGAAGTGGCAGGCCGCACACAGCTACACATAAGCCTAAAATCACTATGCGCTATGCCAAACGTCGGCTGGAGTCGTGTAAAGCTTGCCGCCATTGGACTCTGGAGCAGTGGAAACACGTTCTCTGGAGTGATGAATCACGCTTCATCATCTGGCAGTCTGACAGACAAATCTGGGTTAGGCGGTTACCAGGAGAACTCTACCTGCCCGAATGCATAGTGCCCACTGTAAAGTTTGGTGGAGGAGGAATAATGGTCTGGTTTTTCATGGTTCAGGCTAGGTCTCAGTGAAGTGAAATCTTAACACTACAGCAAACAATGACATTGTATATGATTCTGGGCTTCCAACTGTGTTGCAACTTTCCTAATTCAGCATGACAATGTGGCTGAAAGGACTCAAGTCCCCACAGCAATGTTCCAACATCTAGTGGAAAGCCTTTCCCAGAAGAGTGGAGGCTGTTATAGCAGCAATGTTCCAACATCTAGTGGAAAGCCTTTCCCAGAAGAGTGGAGGCTGTTATAGCAGCAATGTTCCAACATCTAGTGGAAAGCCTTTCCCAGAAGAGTGGAGGCTGTTATAGCAGCAATGTTCCAACATCTAGTGGAAAGCCTTCCCAGAAGAGTGGAGAGGGGGGGGGGGGGGGGGGCAGCTCCATATTAGTTCCGACAATGCAGTAATAACCAACGAGTAATCTAACAATTCCAAAACTACTACCTTATACACACAAGTGTAAAGGGATAAAGAATATGTACATAAAGATATATGAATGAGTGATGGTACAGAGCAGCATAGGCAAGATGCAGTAGATGGTATCGAGTACAGTATATACATATGAGATGAGTAATGTAGGGTATGTAAACAAAGTGGCATAGTTTAAAGTGGCTAGTGATGCATGTATTACATAAAGATGCAGTAGATGGTATCGAGTACAGTATATACATATGAGATGAGTAATGTAGGGTATGTAAACATTATATTAAGTAGCATTGTTTAAAGTGGCTAGTGATATATTTACATCAATTTCCATCAATTCCCATTATTAAAGTGGCTGGAGTTGAGTCAGTGTGTTGGCAGCAGCCACTCAATGTTAGTGGTGGCTGTTTAACAGTCTGATGGCTTTGAGATAGAAGCTGTTTTTCAGTCTCTCAGTCCCAGCTTTGATCCACCTGTACTGACCTCGCCTTCTGGATGATAGCGGGGTGAATAGGCAGTGGCTCAGGTGGTTGTTGTCCTTGATGATCTTTATGGCCTTCCTGTGACATCGGGTGGTGTAGGTGTCCTGGATGGCAGGTAGTTTGCCCCCGGTGATGCGTTGTGCAGACCTCACTACCCTCTGGAGAGCCTTACGGTTGTGGGCGGAGCAGTTGCCGTACCAGGCGGTGATACAGCCCGACAGGATGCTCTCGATTGTGCATCTGTAGAAGTTTGTGAGTGGTTTTGGTGACAAGCCGAATTTCTTCAGCCTCCTGAGGTTGAAGAGGCGCTACTGCGCCTTCTTCACGATGCCGTCTGTGTGGGTGGACCAACTCAGTTTGTCTGTGATGTGTACGCCGAGGAACTTAAAACTTACTACCCTCTCCACTACTGTTCCATCGATGTGGATAGGGGGGTGCTCCCTCTGCTGTTTCCTGAAGTCCACAATCATCTCCTTAGTTTTGTTGACGTTGAGTGTGAGGTTATTTTCCTGACACCACACTCCGAGGGCCCTCACCTCCTCCCTGTAGGCCGTCTCGTCGTTGTTGGTAATCAAGACTACCACTGTTGTGTCGTCCACAAACTTGATTATTGAGTTGGAGGCGTGCATGGCCACGCAGTCGTGGGTGAACAGGGAGTACAGGAGAGGGCTCAGAACGCACCCTTGTGGGGCCTCAGCGGGGAGGAGATGTTGTTACCTACCCTCACCACCTGGGGGCGGCCCGTCAGGAAGTCCAGTACCCAGTTGCACAGGGCGGGGTCAAGACCCAGGGTCTCGAGCTTGATGACAAGTTTTTAGGGTACTATGGTGTTAAATGCTGAGCTGTAGTCGATGAACAGCATTCTCACATAGGTATTAAGTCCATGATTATGGAATGAGATGTTTGGATGATCAGGTATCCACATACTTTTGGTCATGTAGTGTACCTTGTGTTTGCCCATCCTCAAAAGGTGCCACAAATTTAAACAGAATTTGATATCCTCAATTGCCATCAGCTTTTGATATATGGAGATTGGATTTTGGAAGTAGATTTGAACTTAGATGTGGTTTAGGAGTGCTGAGATCAGCTTCTTCCCCTCCTCCACTATTCATGCAAGCCAAGTAGAGAGAGGAGGGAGGGAGTCAATTGATGGAAAGATCTAACAGCTCAATAAAGCTGTCAGTAGTGGAACTAAATGTACACGTTGTCATGGTGTTCACGTTCCCCCAGACAGAGAGAGAAAGGGAGCTGGGGAACACATTTGGATGTCCCAGATGGAGAGAGAAAGGGAGCTGGGGAACACATTTGGATGTCCCAGATGGAGAGAGAAAGGGAGCTGGGGAACACATTTGGATGTCCCAGATGGAGAGAGAAAGGGAGCTGGGGAACACATTTGGATGTCCCAGATGGAGAGAGAAAGGGAGCTGGGGAACACATTTGGATGTCCCAGATGGAGAGAGAAAGGGAGCTGGGGAACACATTTGGATGTCCCAGATGGAGAGAGAAAGGGAGCTGGGGAACACATTTGGATGTCCCAGATGGAGAGAGAAAGGGAGCTGGGGAACACATTTGGATGTCCCAGATGGAGAGAGAAAGGGAGCTGGGGAACACATTTGGATGTCCCAGATGGAGAGAGAAAGGGAGCTGGGGAACACATTTGGATGTCCCAGATGGAGAGAGAAAGGGAGCTGGGGAACACATTTGGATGTCCCAGATGGAGAGAGAAAGGGAGCTGGGGAACACATTTGGATGTCCCAGATGGAGAGAGAAAGGGAGCTGGGGAACACATTTGGATGTCCCAGATGGAGAGAGAAAGGGAGCTGGGGAACACATTTGGATGTCCCAGATGGAGAGAGAAAGGGAGCTGGGGAACACATTTGGATGTCCCAGATGGAGAGAGAAATGGAGCTGGGGAACACATTTGGATGTCCCAGATGGAGAGAGAAAGGGAGCTGGGGAACACATTTGGATGTCCCAGATGGAGAGAGAAAGGGAGCTGGGGAACACATTTGGATGTCCCAGATGGAGAGAGAAAGGGAGCTGGGGAACACATTTGGATGTCCCAGATGGAGAGAGAAAGGGAGCTGGGGAACACATTTGGATGTCCCAGATGGAGAGAGAAAGGGAGCTTTACATTTGATAAACTACATTATCTTTAATGAAAACTACATTATCTTTAATGACCTTCACAGAAACTTCATCACCTTCATGTTTCCATACCAAGATACCCCAATTAAATTAAAACATTTTAGTTTGAAGCGTTGAAGCATTAATCTGTGTTAGTCATCCCCATGGTGCTAATTAATTTAATTTGTTTTTTTACACTCAGTGTAGTTGGCACAAAGGTAAGATCTAGAGAGTTATGTTTACAGCTTGACATTCATAACTAGTCCTGCTTGAATCATTTTTACATGGTCCTCTACACCAACAAGGCAACAGTACAGGCAGAGAAAAGGCTAGTAACGTAATCCAGGAGATCAGCCAATAGATAACAGGGAATCCGATAGGCTAAAGTACAGGCAGGGAAAAGGCTAGTAACGTCGTCCGGGAGATCAGGCAATAGGTTGATAACAGGGACAGGCAGGGAAAAGGCAAAAGGCGTCGTTAGTTTTTGCCTGCATCACTATCATACACAGGAGGATTAATGTGGAGACAATCACAAAGACAGGTGAGACAGATCAGGGTGTGACATAAGTATTCAGACCCTTTACTCAGTACTTTGTTGAAGCACCTTTGGCAGCGATTACAGCCTCTAGTCTTCTTTATGTATGATGCTACAAGCTTGGCACACCTGTATTTGGGGAGTTTCTCCCATTCTTCTCTGCAGATCCTCTCAAGCTCTGTCAGGTGGGATTGGGAGCGTCGCTGCACAGCTATTTTCAGGTCTCTCCAGAGATTTTCGATCAGGTTCAAGTCCAGGCTCTGGCTGGGACACTCAAGGATATTCCACTCCTACATTGTCTTGGCAGTGTGCTTAGGGCTATTTTCCTATTGGAAGGTAAACATTTGCCCCAGTCTGAGGTCCTGAGTGCTCTGGAGCAGGTTTTCATCAAGGATCTCTCTGTACTTTGCTCCGTTCATATTTCCCTCGATCCTGACTAGTCTCCCAGTCCCTGCCTCTGAAAAACATCCCCACAGCATTGATGCTGCCACCATCATGCTTCACTGTAGGGATGGTGTCAGGTTTCCTACAGACTTGATGCTGCCACCACCATGCTTCACTGTAGGGATGGTGTCAGGTTTCCTACAGACTTGATGCTGCCACCACCATGCTTCACTGTAGGGACGGTGTCAGGATTCCTACAGACTTGATGCTGCCACCACCATGCTTCACTGTAGGGATGGTGTCAGGTTTCCTACAGACGTGACGCTTGGAATTCAGTTTAAAGAGTTCAATCTTGGTTTTGGAATCTTGGAATCTTGTTTCTCATGGTCTGAGTCCTTTAGAAGCCTTTTGGCCAACTCCAAGCGGGCTGTCATGTGCCTTTTACTGAGGAGTGGCTTCCGTCTGGCCACTCTACCATAAAGGCCTGATTGATGGAGTGTTGCAGAGATGGTTGTCCTTCTGGAAGGTTCTCCCATCTCCACAGAGAAACTCTGGAGCTCTGTCAAAGTGACCATTGGGTTCTTGGTCACCTCCCTGACCAAGGCCCTTCTCCCCTTGCTCAGTTTGGCCGGGCGGCCAGCTCTAGGAAGGGTCTTGGTGGTTCTAAACTTCTTCCATTTGAGTTTGATGGAGGCCACTGTGTTCTTGGGGACCTTCGATGCTGCAGACATTTTTTGGTACCCTTCTCCAGATCTATGCCTTGACAGAATCCTGTCTCGGAGCTCTACAGAGAATTCCTTTGACCTCATGGCTTGGTTTTTGCTCTGACATGCACTGTCAACTGTGGGACCTTATATAGACAGGTGCCTTTCCATAATTATATTAAAACCAACCTGGGTCTGGGGCCCCACTTTGGCCAAACCATTCCAAATGTTCTGGACACATCATTGCGTAAATCTAACTGGTAGAGAGGATGTGTTATGAATAGGAAATAACCCAGAGGACCTCTTGTCACGTTCTGACCTCAGTTCCTTTACTATGTCTTTGTCTTAGTTTGGTCAGGGGTCGTGAGTTGGGATGGGTTGTCTATGTTCTTTTTTTTCCTATGTTGCATTTCTGTGTTTGACCTAGCATGGGTTCTCAATCAGAGGCAGCTGTCGATCGTTGTCTCTGATTGAGAATCATACTTAGGTAACCTGTTTCGCCCTGTGTTTTTTGGGGTCATATTAAAGTGCCTGTCTCCCTTTTGGAACTCTCTGCTCTCTGTGTCTGATTCTTACCTCATACTCGTGACACCTCTAATGATAATCTCTCATTTAAATCTACGTGGTAGTTAACCCAGCCCTGGGTTTGTCACATTCTGTCGCAGTAATTAATTAAAATTTAAAAAAATTAAGTGTTTTTACCATTGGTCAGGTGACCAATCAGGGCAGACACTTGGACATCTGGCCACTCAACAGGAGTGTGTGTGTGTGTGTGTGTGTGTGTGTGCATGCCTGCGTGTGTTTGGCGCTGACGGGGCTAGCCTGGATTGGTTAGGGTGTTACATGATGCATAAGAAATGTGTTTAATTGTGGAATACAAGTGTAGAACACTACGCACCAGAAGATTCATAGAGCTCAGGGCATGTTAAGTATAACTGTGTCCTTAAGGTGGCGGATCACACAAGTCTTTCAGAAGAACATGTTAATGAGTTGAGAGAACACAAGAAAACTGGAGACTTTTCCTCAAAGAGAATTGAGGAATGCTACAAATAGGAAATACCCTCTTTATATACATTCACCCTAGGGGTATAAGTGTTTTTGGACAGACAATTTATAATTGATTTATAATTTATAATCGGTCTCGTAGATCGTGTTGCACACTTTAAATTTTTTTATTGTAATGTTTTTAAAACTGTATAACAGCCTTAAGTTTGCTGAACCCCAGGAAGAGTAGCTGCTGCCTTGTCAGGAACTAATGGGGAACCATAATAAACCCCAGGAAGAGTAGCTGCTGCCTTGTCAGGAACTAATGGGGAACCATAATAAACCCCAGGAAGAGTAGCTGCTTCCTTGGCAGGAACTAATGTGGACCCATAATAAACCCCAGGAAGAGTAGATGCTGCCTTGTCAGGAACTAATGGGGATCCATAATAAACCCCAGGAAGAGTAGCTGCTGCCTTGTCAGTAACTAATGGGGATCCATAATAAACCCCAGGAAGAGTAGCTGCTGCCTTGTCAGTAACTAATGGGGATCCATAATAAACCCCAGGAAGAGTAGCTGCTGCCTTGTCAGTAACTAATGGGGATCCATAATAAACCCCAGGAAGAGTAGCTGAGGCCTTGTCAGTAACTAATGGGGATCCATAATAAACCCCAGGAAGAGTAGCTGCTTCCTTGGCAGGAACTAATGATGACCCATAATAAACCCCAGGAAGAGTAGCTGCTGCCTTGTCAGTAACTAATGGGGATCCATAATAAACCCCAGGAAGAGTAGCTGCTTCCTTGGCAGGAACTAATGATGATCCATAATAAACCCCAGGAAGAGTAGCTGCTGCCTTGGGAGGAACTAATGTGGACCCAAAATAAACCCCAGGAAGAGTAGGTGCTGCCTTGGCAGGAACTAATGGGGATCCATAATAAACCCCAGGAAGAGTAGCTGCTGCCTTGTCAGGAACTAATGGGGAACCATAATAAACCCCAGGAAGAGTAGCTGCTTCCTTGGCAGGAACTAATGTGGACCCATAATAAACCCCAGGAAGAGTAGATGCTGCCTTGTCAGGAACTAATGGGGATCCATAATAAACCCCAGGAAGAGTAGCTGCTGCCTTGTCAGGAACTAATGGGGAACCATAATAAACCCCAGGAAGAGTAGCTGCTGCCTTGTCAGTAACTAATGGGGATCCATAATAAACCCCAGGAAGAGTAGCTGCTGCCTTGTCAGTAACTAATGGGGATCCATAATAAACCCCAGGAAGAGTAGCTGCTGCCTTGTCAGTAACTAATGGGGATCCATAATAAACCCCAGGAAGAGTAGCTGCTGCCTTGTCAGTAACTAATGGGGATCCATAATAAACCCCAGGAAGAGTAGCTGCTGCCTTGTCAGTAACTAATGGGGATCCATAATAAACCCCAGGAAGAGTAGCTGCTGCCTTGTCAGTAACTAATGGGGATCCATAATAAACCCCAGGAAGAGTAGCTGCTTCCTTGGCAGGAACTAATGATGATCCATAATAAACCCCAGGAAGAGTAGCTGCTGCCTTGGGAGGAACTAATGTGGACCCATAATAAACCCCAGGAAGAGTAGCTGCTGCCTTGTCAGTAACTAATGGGGATCCATAATAAACCCCAGGAAGAGTAGCTGCTTCCTTGGCAGGAACTAATGATGATCCATAATAAACCCCAGGAAGAGTAGCTGCTGCCTTGGCAGGAACTAATGATGATCCATAATAAACCCCAGGAAGAGTAGCTGCTGCCTTGGGAGGAACTAATGTGGACCCATAATAAACCCCAGGAAGAGTAGCTGCTGCCTTGGCAGGAACTAATGGGGATCCATAATAAACCACAGGTAGAGTAGCTGCTGCCTTGGGAGGAACTAATGGGGATCCATAATAAACCCCAGGAAGAGTAGCTGCTGCCTTGGCAGGAACTAATGATGATCCATAATAAACCCCAGGAAGAGTAGCTGCTGCCTTGGCAGGAACTAATGGGGATCCATAATAAACCACAGGTAGAGTAGCTGCTGCCTTGGGAGGAACTAATGGGGATCCATAATAAACCCCAGGAAGAGTAGCTGCTGCCTTGGCAGGAACTAATGATGATCCATAATAAACCCCAGGAAGAGTAGCTGTTGCCTTGGGAGGAACTAATGTGGACCCATAATAAACCCCAGGAAGAGTAGCTGCTGCCTTGGCAGGAACTAATGGGGAACCATAATAAACCCCAGGAAGAGTAGCTGCTGCCTTGGGAGGAACTAATGGGGAACCATAATAAACCCCAGGTAGAGTAGCTGCTGCCTTGGGAGGAACTAATGTGGACCCATAATAAACCCCAGGAAGAGTAGCTGCTGCCTTGTCAGTAACTAATGGGGATCCATAATAAACCCCAGGAAGAGTAGCTGCTTCCTTGGCAGGAACTAATGATGATCCATAATAAACCCCAGGAAGAGTAGCTGCTGCCTTGGGAGGAACTAATGTGGACCCAAAATAAACCCCAGGAAGAGTAGCTGCTGCCTTGGCAGGAACTAATGGGGATCCATAATAAACCCCAGGAAGAGTAGCTGCTGCCTTGGCAGGAACTAATGATGATCCATAATAAACCCCAGGAAGAGTAGCTGCTGCCTTGGGAGGAACTAATGTGGACCCATAATAAACCCCAGGAAGAGTAGCTGCTGCCTTGGCAGGAACTAATGGGGAACCATAATAAACCCCAGGAAGAGTAGCTGCTGCCTTGGGAGGAACTAATGTGGACCCATAATAAACCCCAGGAAGAGTAGCTGCTGCCTTTGGAGGAACTAATGTGGACCCATAATAAACCCCAGGAAGAGTAGCTGCTGCCTTGGCAGGAAGTAATGGGGAACCATAATAAACCCCAGGAAGAGTAGCTGCTGCCTTGGGAGGAACTAATGTGGACCCATAATAAACCCCAGGAAGAGTAGCTGCTGCCTTGACAGGAACTAATGGGGAACCATAATAAACCCCAGGAAGAGTAGCTGCTGCCTTGGGAGGAACTAATGTGGACCCATAATAAACCCCAGGAAGAGTAGCTGCTGCCTTGGGAGGAACTAATGTGGACCCATAATAAACCCCAGGAAGAGTAGCTGCTGCCTTGGCAGGAACTAATGGGGAACCATAATAAACCCCAGGAAGAGTAGCTGCTGCCTTGGGAGGAACTAATGTGGACCCATAATAAACCCCAGGAAGAGTAGCTGCTGCCTTGGCAGGAACTAATGGGGAACCATAATAAACCCCAGGTAGAGTAGCTGCTGCCTTGGCAGGAACTAATGGGGAACCATAATAAACCCCAGGAAGAGTAGCTGCTGCCTTGGGAGGAACTAATGGGGAACCATAATAAACCCCAGGAAGAGTAGCTGCTGCCTTGGCAGGAACTAATGGGGAACCATAATAAACCCCAGGTAGAGTAGCTGCTGCCTTGGCAGGAACTAATGGGGAACCATAATAAACCCCAGGAAGAGTAGCTGCTGCCTTGGCAGGGACTAATGTGGAACCATAATAAACCCCAGGAAGAGTAGCTGCTGCCTTGGCAGGAACTAATGGGGAACCATAATAAACCCCAGGTAGAGTAGCTGCTGCCTTGGCAGGAACTAATGGGGAACCATAATAAACCCCAGGTAGAGTAGCTGCTGCCTTGGCAGGAACTAATGGGGAACCATAATAAACCCCAGGTAGAGTAGCTGCTGCCTTGGCAGGAACTAATGGGGAACCATAATAAACCCCAGGTAGAGTAGCTGCTGCCTTGGCTGGAACTAATGGGGAACCATAATAAACCCCAGGAAGAGTAGCTGCTGCCTTGGCAGGAACTAATGGGGAACCATAATAAACCCCAGGAAGAGTAAACCGATCTCTCCTGCTGCGCTGCGATGTCAGGATTCCAGGCATATGAGGGGGTAGGGTTGAGACAGGAGTTGATGGACTGTCACGTTCTGACCTTTATTTCCTTTGTGTTGTCATTATTTAGTATGGTCAGGGCGTGAGTTGGGGTGGGCAGTCTATGTTTGTTTTTCTATGATTTTGGTATTTCTATGTTTCGGCCTAGTATGGTTCTCAATCAGAGGCAGGTGTCATTAGTTGTCTCTGATTGATTATCATACTTAGGTAGCCTGGGTTTCACTGTTTGTTTGTGGGTGATTGTCTATGTTAGTTGCTTGTGTCAGCACAGTTCTTATGATAGCGTCACGGTCTTTTATTGTTTTTGTACAGTTTACTTCGTGTTTTTCCGTCATCTATTAAATGATGCATTCACACCACGCTGCGCTTTGGTCCGCTTCTTACGACGATCGTGACATGGACAGTCGGAAGAGCAAATTAAATGGTATGAGGGACTTCCCAGCTTCAAGTGGTGTCACATTTCACATCCTGCTTCACACAGGCAAAATAGACATAATCACGCATTTTGATTTATGGTGTCCACAGATCGATTTTATAAGTAAAAAAGTAAAAATGACCACGCAGGTCCCCAAAACAGGGAACTTTACATCTAAGAATGAACAGATGAATAAACATTATGCCTGTTTTAACCTTAGGGTTCTATTCAATCTTTATTGCAGAAGTTCAGCGTTACAACGTGATTGAAATGTAAAAGCAATGTTCCCGTGTTAGAGGAGAATGCGCTGCGGCAAATGTCAACTCAATCTGTGTCATTTACTTTTCAGAGCAGATACGGATGAGAACCGATGCATCAGTTCAGTAATATCTCTCAAATATCTCTTAACGAATTCATTTGCAAAGTCTTTGAGAAGAAACAGCAAAAAAAAAAAGATTATTCAAAAATAATCTGGAAAGCCCTTTCATATGTAAATCCCCCCCCCCCCAACAAAAATCTAAATAAATTATCTACTGGAAAAGGTGGAAATGTAAAACAACAGCATCATATCTGCTAGTTTGATAACTCGATCATGTAAAAGGGTCATGTGACAGAACTCGATCATGTAAAAGGGTCATGTGACAGAACTCGATCATGTAAAAGGGTCATGTGACAGAACTCGATCATGTAAAAGGGTCATGTGACAGAACTCGATCATGTAAAAGGGTCATGTGACAGAACTCGATCATGTAAAAGGGTCATGTGACAGAACTCAAAAACACCAAAACATTTGGATTTGTTTTCCTTTAAGTTTTATTTTACCAGGCAGATTAATTACGGAAAAATAAACATCTTATTTACAATGATGGCCTGTCAAGAATAAATAATAAGGCCTAAATTTAATAAGACGACAAATGAATAGGCCTACATTTAATAAGACAATAAATGAATAGGCACCATTTTCTTTCAGGCCCCATGTCTATGATCTGTACTTAGAGAAGGGCTATTAGAGTAGGTCTATTGCTTTCACATAAGGCCTTTTCAGGGAATTGCTTTAACAAAAGCCTCCATTTTATCGGCTAAGTGCACTACCACGTTGACTGAATACTGAATTCTTTGAGTTTGGTCAAGTCCAGAAATATGAACGTAGAGATGAATCATACCCACTGCAACATAAATGCACTTGCCTCCTCATTATATTTTCATTGTAGCTTAAAGATACAGGATATAATGGCCCATAGCTCTCTACACTAAAACAAATCCAATATTTTTTTTTCACGTTTGGATAATTCTACGCTGTTTCCTTTAGAGACATGGCCATCATAAATGTTGCTAAGTGGGTGACTTTGGGTACATGTTGGATTTAGACAGGAAATAGATCGTCACCCTAATCCCTTTTTTTCTCCCTCTCCTTCAGCTGTCTTGGTTTTGACTCACAATAAGACATGAAGAGGACTTTGCGACGTGTGATTCAGTGTTGTTCGGTGCGTAGGATTGCCTCACACCTCTAGGTGTTCATGTCCTTCACTGGGCATTGCTTCACGTGTGATAGAACGTATGACTGAGCCAATACTCCACATTTTCACTTTGTTTCACTAAACAATTACGAGCCATCACACAACAAAGGTTTTGCCACACTGAGCAATTTATTCTGAGAGAATACTGACAATATAGTAAGGAAAATTAAAAAACAAATTGTGACGTAACTGTAAACATATGGAAAAACTATTCATAATGCCATCTAAATTAAACAATGTTATTGCCATTTTTATAAAAAACAAGAAAGGTTCACAGAATACCCTCAGATTCTATTTACACTTTGAGTCTTTATGACATCACAATCAAAATCATGCAATTCTGTTAAATCCTTAATGATGTCACTCTCATAAAAAAAAAAAATAAAAAAAAAATAATGATTTGTCAATCACAGTTATATATGTATGTGACGTCAGTCAACAAACATACGTTCAACAGACATTGGGAAAGAAGAAGAAGAAGAAAATAATATTTTATGCAATTGAAAGGGCATACTCACAGGAAGTCAAATTCCACGTGTAGGTTGTATTGTCCATTTGGGCACGTCCAACATGTCACAAGGAAACATTTGCATTTAAGAGTCTGCATTACACATAACCATGGAACATCGTCAACACACCATGGTTGATTTTTTTTGACAAAGTCACAACACTGTTGCCCGTGACGTACAGAACACGTTCAGACTTGTTTTTGTTTACATTTACTTTGTTTACAAACATTGGAGTAAAACAAGACTATATTTTGGTTCTGATGGGGTACTACAGTTGAACTAAGCTCATTAGGCATTTATAAGTTATATTCTTCAAGAATCAAATGGGTATATACAAAGTTGGAAGCACAGAATTGTCTAGAATGTCATTGTATCCTGTAGTGTTAGGATTTCCCTTCACTGGAACTAAGGGGCTTAGCCCAAACCATGAAAAACAGCCCCAGATCATTATTCCTCCTCCACCAAACTTTACAGTTGGCACTATGTATTGGGGAAGGTAGCATTTTCCTGGCATCCGCCAAACCCAGATTTGTCCATCAGACTGCCAGATGGTGAAGCGTGATTCATCACTCCAGAGAACGTGTTTCCACTGCTCCAGAGTCCAATGGCGGCGAGCTTTATACCACTCCAGCCGACGCTTGTCATTGCGCATGGTGATCTTAGGCTTGTGTGCGGCTGCTCGGCCTTGGAAACCCATTTCATGAAGCTCCCGACGAACAGTTCTTGTGCTGATTACGTTGCTTCCAGAGGCAGTTTGGAACTCTGTAGTGAGCGTTGCAACAGCACTTCAGCACTCGGCGGTCCCGTTCTGTGAGCTTGTGTGTCCTACCACTTAGCAGCTGAGCCGTTGTTGCTCCTAGACATTTCCACTTCACAATAACAGCCCTTACAGTTGACGGGCAGCTCTTGCAGGACGAACTGGCTTGTTGGAAAGGTGGCATCTTATGACGGTGCCACATTGAAAGCCACTGAGCTTTTCAGTAAGGCCATTTTAATGACAATGTTCGTCTATGGACATTGCTTGGCTTGGGCTAGATTTTATACACCTGTCAGAAACGGGTGTGGCTGAAATAGCCAAATCCACTCATTTGAAGGGGTGTCCACATACTTTTGTTAATATAGTCAACAACAACAAAATGGATGGATCAGCTGTAGATTGCCCCTTCAAGAAACAGCTAACCATCATGGCTTGTTCTGAGGCATCGTGTTTGTGCAAATGTAGCAGTGTGATGTTGTTCCCCTAGATGATGCACCAAGTTGCACACAAGGACCAATTCAAATAGGCCAGGTCAAGAGGGGATGTTAATAATTTGATAATATTAATAATAATTCAGTGTGTTTTTTAAATATTTAATTACAGCTGCATAGCTAATGTTTTTCTTTGGTGTACAAACACTTTTCCACATCAATATTGTACATACATGTGATTGTATATTTTGGTTTGGTCCATCGCAGGTTATCTGTATTTCCATACCCCCTTATTGTTCTCTTTTGCCTGACCTTCGGCTTGCAAGGTATGTTGTCCTTGGCTCCGAAATTGTTTAATATAAAACCGTCATAATGTCATACAATATACTGTTATGCTACCATAAGTTTGTTACAATGTGGATAATATAAAGATTTATGTTAACAAGGTTCACAAAGCTCGCTAACTAGGGTATCTATTGTAACTTGTGAGTACTTGGGACAGTGTTTGAGTGAGTGTCCGTGTGCTTGCGCAGGTGCCTGAGAGCTAGGACTGAGCCAAGGGTTAACATAATGTGTGTTGTCTTTATGTTGTCTGAATGATGTTCTGTATCATTTTGCTTGTATTGTATGGTGTGCTGTTGTGCATTGAATGTGTGCACACAGAACCTGTTATTTCATTTTGCCTGACCTTCGGCTAGCAAGGTGCCTGAGAGCTGTAACTGTGCCAAGGGTTAACATCATGTGTGTTGTCTCTTCGTCTGCAGGGCAAATAAAAAGATTTAGACTAGCAGACCTCCAGTTGTGGCAGCGTCCTAATTAAAAGTATACAACGCAGAAAGAACCACGCTACACAACCACAGCACAACTGAGAAATGCCCAGGGTAAAAGCACCGTAATGTCACAGACACAAAGCCAATGGACTCACATTCAGATGGAAGGATAGATTCTTAGTTGTTTCATAAATCAGACCTGACCAATAAGGTCTAGACTGTGTCTGGACATGCACGATCTTAAGTAGAGGACCAGGCAGGCAGATAACATTGACCTATTGTCATTGAGAGAATGTGGTCGACTCTAGTGCTCAGTGTGACAGCTCCCACCACACCACAACAATAACACCATTTAGATAACAGAGTCTGTCTTATCCACCCGTTTGAGGGCCTGTTGCATCCCGACGGCGGACAGCTTGCGGTTGATGTTGCGATAACGACAGCGCAGCAGGTTGCTGTAGGTGGTCCTCAGGTCCCTGTTGAAGAAGGCATAAATGAAAGGGTTGAGGAGGGAGTTGGCATAGCCCAGCCACAACAGGGTCCTCTCCACCCACAAGGGCACACAGCTAGGGCAGTCCGCCCGGCAGATGAAGGGTCTGGCCGTGGACAGTAAGAAGAAAGGCATCCAGCAGACACTGAAGGCTCCTACCACGATCCCCAGGGTGGCTGCTGCCTTCTGCTCCCGCTTGAAGATGGACATGTTCCTCCGGTTGCTCCTCATGAGCCGGGAGAATCGCGTGCACTCCTCCACCTCCCTGTGGAGCCTCAGAGCGGCCGACACACAGTCCACGCTGTCCTCTTCCTCCTCCTGTTCCTCCATGGCCTCCTCTCCCCCCCGCGCCGCCTCCTCCCCGACCCGCGGGAAGCCCGTGATGGTGTGCTTGGCGGCGCTGAGCTTTGCGGCGCGGTAGATGCGGTAGTACATAATGAGCATGACGGATACAGGGATGTAAAACGCCACTGAGGTGGAGTAGATGGTGTAACCAAAGTCCTGGCTGATCAGACACACCTTGTTGTCGTTTACGTTCTGGGCCCAGCCGAAGAGGGGGGGCAAGGTGATGGATGCGGACAGAAGCCACACGGACACCACCATCTTGGCCATGCAACAGCCATTCTGTCTCACAGGGTACGTCAGAGGCTTGGTTATGCCCAGGTACCTCAAAACGGACAACAAAATAAGCATATAATTAATTAGCTGTAAACAACAAATGAACTGTTTATACATACAGATACATAATTACTGTAAATACATTGGATGAACAGCAAGGAACTTCCAAAGGAAGACAAACATTGGGGAGTAAATTCACACCAAAATAACTACAGCAATTATAATAAGATCGTATAACAATCTTATTATAATGTAGCCTGTTACTAGGGCTACGCTATCATTTGTTTTAAAAGGAGATTGGAATTCCCGGACTCCTTACATGGTTTTCTTATGTTTATGACAGGGTAGGAGAACATACAGTAGCGGGACCCGCAAAACATACAGCAAAAATGTGTATAAGGCTCATGTGGGGATCGAACTGCACGGGGTAAACATATGGTTTTGGAGGCAAGAGTGCTACCCACTTAATTCACTATGAAAATATCAGTGTTCATTTGTTTTTTTAAATTATTTATTTTATTTAGTAGCCTACACGTGATCTTCCTGTCTGGGTTGGTGCCCCCCCCCCTTGGGTTGTGCCGTGGCGGAGATCTTTGTGGGCTATACTCGGCCTTGTCTCAGGATGGTAAGTTGGTGGTTGAAGATATCCCTCTAGTGGTGTGAGGGGCTGTGCTTTGGCAAAGTGGGTGGGGTTATATCTTGCCTGTTTGGCCCTGTCCGGGGGTATCATCGGATGGGGCCACAGTGTCTCCTGACCCCTCCTGTCTCAGCCTCCAGTATTTATGCTGCAGTAGTTTATGTGTCGGGGGCTAGGGTCAGTTTGTTATATCTGGAGTACTTATCCTGTCCTATCCGGTGTCCTGTGTGAATTTAAGTATGCTCTCTCTAATTCTCTCCTTCTTTCTCTCTGAGGATCTGAGCCCTAGGACCATGCCTCAGGACTACCTGGCATGATGACTCCTTGCTGTCCTCAGTCCACCTGGCCGTGCTGCTGCTCCAGTTTCAACTGTTCTGCCTGCGGCTATGGAATCCTGACCTGTTCACCAGACGTCCCAGACCTGCTGTTTTTAACTCTCTAGAGACAGCAGGAGTGGTAGAGATACTCTTAATGATCGGCTATGAAACCAACTGACATTTACTCCTGAGGCTATATAAATAAACACCAATTGGTGCCCACATGGGCTTATAAAACACGATTTCATCAAGTATGTGTGCAAAAAACACGAAACAAAAATGTAAGACTCAATTTAACAATTAAATGCATAATTAACCGTCATATTATAACGGCTTTCACCTTGTCACACTACACAAACAATACGTTTCCTTCTATGCAGGTAATAGGCATTGGAATGACACTTACCTGTCTATGCTAATTACGCACAACGTCATTATGGATGCAGTGCAACACATCACGTCCATGGCAATAAAAACATTGCAGAAGACTTGGCCAAAAACCCATTGCCCCCCAATAAGGTCCGTTATACTGACAAACGGCATAACTGCCAGCGCGATTGAAAGGTCGGCAACCGCCAGAGACACTATCAGATAGTTGGACGGCTGCCGCAACTTTTTCACGAAGCACACCGAAATCACCACCAGCAAATTCCCGCAGATAGTAAACAGCGTGAGCATGGTGAGAATCCCTCCAATAAATACCTTCTCCACCTTGTCGTAGTTCAGAATTTGCTCCTCACACCGAGTCCCATTCTCCATCAGCAGAGTTGAAGACTGCGAAGTGGCGGATACTGCCTCCGCCGCCTCTTGCGCAATCTTCAGCAAGTGTGCAACGAGCGCCTCCGAAATCATATTTGTTGCACCGGGCTCTTTCGCTTTCTCCATCACATAAGATTTCATGTTGCTGTTGTTGAAAGTTCCATCTGCATCCACGAACATGCTGGTTGGTTTTTATCCATGAACTTGCAACCCCGTAAAATGACATAGCCTATAGGCCTACGCACAGATGTGCATGTGTGATGTAAATGACTAATCTGCATCCTCCGCGCAGAGCGCACATTCATAGTAGTAGGAAACACGCAAATTACTCTATTCTAAGAACATTATTCATCACGCAAGCATGTATCAAAAACGACCTTAAAATGTTTCTCTCATCTCTGGTCACCACGGAGAAATAACAGCTCCTGCGGCCGTGTCAGTGCAATTATACGCTAACTGATTGACAGGTGACGTCAGGAACACCTAGAACGTTGGAGTCGTTCTAAATGTCTCGCTGATTTATTCAAGACATTAAACAAGCATGACATTCTCTGAATAGCCAATAGGGGGGGCGTATCAACATACCTTCATTGGCAACTAAATCAGGTGTAGTAGAGTAGGCCTACTAATTGTAATGCTACAATATGGCCACAACAGCACCATTTAAAAATAAATAAATTAAGACATGCATATATATATATATATTGTCGTAACAGTTTTTGGAACAGTAGCTAGCATAGAGTGTGCAGAGCTGTCATCAAGGCAAAGGGTGGCTACTATAAAATATATTTGGATTGGATTTGAACACTTGTCTTGTTGTTGTTGGTTACTACATGACTCCATATGTGTTATTTCAAGGTTTTGATGTCTTCACTATTATTCTACAATGTAGAAAACAGTACAAAATAAATAAAGACAAATCCTGGAATGAGTAAGTGTGTCCAAACTTTTTACTGGTACAGTACATTGTTGTAACCCTTATTGGAGCAGTAGCTAGCCGGTGTGCCTAGGGGCTAGCAGAACAGGGTTTGAGACCTGCATATAATTGCTACACTAGTGTCAGAAGTGGGATGGAGCCTTTGATGGCCATGGTGTGTACATGTGAGGAACCTGTTGTAGAGAGGGTGGGGACAGCTCACCTGAAATGCTCAGCTCACCTGAAAGGCTCAGCTCACCTGAAAGGATGCGGTAAACGTAGCGACTAACTCAACACCTAGCGACCTTGTCAAGAGGTTTGGACCTCTTGGTGTAGCGGTTAAGATGTTGGCTCGACAGTTGCTCGACCCAGGTTTGAGTCCCAGTCAGGGCTGCCCCCCCTCTCCTGAATTCATTATTACAACAGGTAAATAGTTAGGTATATGTAATGGCGGTGGCAGTAGCCTCGAGGTTACCAGCTTCAATATCCTGTATGCTACCTACTGCTGTTGTGCACTTGACCCGTGTGTGTGTGTGTGTGTGTGTGTGTGTGTGTGTGTGTGTGTGTGTGTGTGTGTGTGTGTGTGTGTGTGTGTCAGCTTGGTTACTGGAACAGCAAAAATACATTATCTGTGCAATTGTACCAGTAAATGAAGTACAGTAATCTGATTGATCTGACCTGTCCCTGTATTAAAGGGTGTTTATCTGACCTGTCCCTGTATTAAAGGGTGTTTATCTGACCTGTCCCTGTATTAAAGGGTGTTTATCTGACCTGTCCCTGTATTAAAGGGTGTTTATCTGACCTGTCCTGTATTAAAGGGTGTTTATCTGACCTGTCCTGTATTAAAGGGTGTTTATCTGACATGTCCCTGTATTAAAGGGTGTTTATCTGACCTGTCCCTGTATTAAAGGGTGTTTATCTGACCTGTCCCTGTATTAAAGGGTGTTTATCTGACCTGTCCCTGTATTAAAGTAGGTTTATCTGACCTGTCCCTGTATTAAAGTGGGTTTATCTGACCTGTCCCTGTATTAAAGGGTGTTTATCTGACCTGTCCTGTATTAAAGTGGGTTTATCTGACCTGTCCCTGTATTAAAGGGTGTTTATCTGACCTGTCCCTGTATTAAAGGGTGTTTATCTGACCTGTCCCTGTATTAAAGGGTGTTTATCTGACCTGTCCCTGTATTAAAGGGTGTTTATCTGACCTGTCCCTGTATTAAAGGGTGTTTATCTGACCTGTCCCTGTATTAAAGGGTGTTTATCTGACCTGTCCCTGTATTAAAGTAGGTTTATCTGACCTGTCCCTGTTTAAAGTGGGTTTATCTGACCTGTCCCTGTATTAAAGTGGGTTTATCTGACCTGTCCCTGTATTAAAGGGTGTTTATCTGACCTGTCCCTGTATTAAAGGGTGTTATCTGACCTGTCCTGTATTATTCATAAGACTAAAGGTACCAGGGCCCGTTCTTTTCAAAACCTTTCAAATCTGGTTCAGAATTATCTGGAATCTGTAAAAAAAATATTTAAAAAAATCTATCCAGCATCAGTTCGATATTGCGGTTTTTGAGCACCAATAGAATCACCAATAGAATCCTGATTTTTGGGCATCAAAACTATCCTAATTGGAACCTTTTGAGTTTTGAAAAATTGAAAAAAAATGCCATTCAAGCCTGATTGAAAGGTCAGATTACCAAATCCCTATCCAGAGGGTCAGAATCTTATTTTTTCAGTTTTGTAAACCCAAATTCTAACATTTAAGCCTATCTGACTTGCCCAAATCTGATCAGATCACTTCAAATCGGCCAATTTCGCACAATACCGAAGATCAGGGTAATATGTAGAGGCTTTATTTTGAGTCATTTTTCAAATGTGTTCTTTGAGAAGAACATAACTATGAATCAAGGAGTTTATCATCAGATATTGGCAATGAGACTATGGACCAATGAGCAAAATACTATTTGTACAGTATATTACAATAGCGCCACCATGTGGCCTTATAGGATTAACTGACCAACTGTAGTCTTTAGCCTTAAAATCTTCTTGGAGACACTAACGATTAGGCCTTCTCAAGTGAACCAAAATCATCTTCAATGTTAATACACTGTAAATCACGCCTGCCGTGTTGGCTGGGGCTGCAGAGCAGAGCAGAAGAAGATGACAAGTGACACTATATCTGCCGTTAACAGTGTTACATTGGACCTTTTCACATTGCTGCTGGTGTTACATAGGACCTTGATATGGGAAGTTTCACCAGCTTGAACAGTAGACTGAACAAAGGAGCTGTTGACACATGGCGAGTTTTGAAGGGAGAAAATATCCCCACATAACAGTGGTACTGTACATAATTGTAATGTTATTCTCATGTGAGCAATTGGAAAACTATTTTGTTCTGTAGAATATTATAGTTTTACAATTAAAAATGTAACATTTTCTTTTAATTACACACTGAACAAAAATATGAAAACGCAACATGTAAAATGCTGGTCCCATGTTCCATGAGCTGAAATAAAAGATCACCGAAATTTTCCAGACGCTCAAAAATACTATTTATCACAAATGTTGTGCAGACGTTTGTTTACATCCCTGTTAGTGAGCATTTGATCCTTTATCAATATAATCCATCCACCTGACAGGTGTGGCATATCAAGAAGCTTACACAGGTGCACCTTGTGCTGGGGACAATAAAAGGCCACTCTAAAATGTGCAGTTTTGTCACACGATACAATGCTGTAGATTTTGTTCAGTGTTGTTTTGCAGGCCAAACCGTTCAGACGTTCTCATGAGAAGACCGATTTTTTTGGGATGTCTCTCCTGTTCTGAAAAACACGGCTGTAGCTCAGCCACTTTCCACCGCAGAGAAGCAGCCCAGGTAAAAAACTTTATATCTCTAGCTTAAACAAAGATTTTGATGGGGATTTCTTCATTATGTTACGCACGGGTGCGTCAATAGACTCTTAAGGATTAACGTGCTTAAATTACGAGTACACAGTCCTTGTGACGACTTTCCATGAATGACGGTGGTATAGTTGTCCTGGTACTGTTGTCCTGGTACAGTTGTCCTGGTACAGTTGTCCTGGTACTGTTGTCCTGGTACAGTTGTCCTGGTACAGTTGTCCTGGTACTGTTGTCCTGGTACTGTTGTCCTGGTATTGTTGTCCTGGTATTGTTGTCCTGGTATAGTTGTCCTGGTGGTATAGATGTCCTGGCATAGTTGTGCTGGTATAGTTGTCCTGGTATAGTTGTCCTGGTATAGTTGTCCTGGCATAGTTGTCCTGGTACAGTTGTCCTGGTATAGTTGTCCTCAAGTGGCCTGATTGGAGTCACACTTTTAATTTTTTTACATCCCTAGCAAACACAGATGATTTGTCAAATGTCATTCTAAACTGAAGGTCATAATTAGGTGATTATTGGAGTCAGATGTGTTAATAAGCTGGGGATGGGGCAAAACTGTGACACCAATCACAGGCCCTGGAGGAATGGAATTGCCCCGCCCATGTTCTAATGTCTCTCTCTTCTACTTCCTGTTTCTGTCCACTAGATGGTATTAATGCTCCAGTCAGATAACCCTCAGTTTAGTTTCTATGGGCAGTCGTCAAAACTACATTTACCAAGTGAAAGCCAACTATCTCTACACCATGTGTATTATTCACTGTATAGAGTAATTTACTGTAAAACCACAGATTTTTTTGCGTGTAAAATCACAGTGCAAAGAAAATGTGAATATTAATTACAGGAAATGTCCTGAAAAATGCATGTTTAAAAATGACCTATTAAAGTACTGTGAAATAACATATAATTAATTTTACAGTGTACTGTTCCTCATACATGCTTAATTGAGTCTTATGTTGTGATGCAAATAGCACAAAAAAACAGTACATACTGGTGAACATTTCTACAAAGATCGCAGACATGAACAAGACTAGAATAACATCTCTCATAGGGCGAAACCGATAGATTAAAACAAATTTACATTTCAATAGGAACAAAAATAATATCCTTTTAGGCACTTGTTATATGGGGCAGACAGCAATCAGACGATCACATTTTTTGTTGTATGTTTTTGATCCCTTATTGTACCAGGAAAATTGACTGAGGCCTCGATTATAGGCATTGAGGCTTTTAAAGACAAATATTCAAACAATCGGAAAGATCCCATTCACCTTATAATGCCTTAGGCTACGTCGCCTCAATCGGAAATGGCATTTAAAAAGATGCCATTCCTAAATATAGCCCTGCTGTAGTGAACGGTGGGGGCAAGGGAGCAAACCCGGGTGGCTGGCGTAAAATACAAACACCATACGCATCGCGCCAACAGGGTAGACCACTTGGTGGAGATTGTAAACGCGCCTCATATAGCGAGGATCGCTACACTGCCCCGTCCGGAACGGGTAGGTACCAGTGGAGGCTGCTGAGGGGAGGACGGATCATAATAATGGCTGGAACGGAGCGAATGGAATGGCATCAAACACATGGAAACCAAGTCTCAACTCAGTCCAAACCTGAGTATGTCTTGTATAGAATCAGGTTCTGGATGAATGCATTTCATTTTTAAATGATTAACCTTTTTAGATGTGTGTTTAGGTGAGACAGCCATGTCTATCTGTTAAACAACTGTTTTTGAAAGCTGTATAGTTCAAATTACTGTCTTTATTTTACCAAATGTTTAATTCAATTTAATTCAATACATGGAAACCATGTATTTGATATATTTGATACCATTCCACTTATTCCACTCCAGCTATTACCACAAGCACGTCCTCCACAATTTAAGGTGCAACCAACCTTCTGTGGTAGGTATGTTCCGTGCGTCAACTACTCAGCCCCCTCACACGTCCGGGCCGCCAACCCACTTCTGACATCAGTGTAGTGAACCTTCGGGGCAGGGAACGAAGCAAACCTGGGTCGCTGGCGTGAAAGGCAAACACCCTTCGAGTCACACCAATAAGGTGAACCCACTTGGTTGGAATTGTGACATGGCTCGTTTAGCGAGGATCGCTACAATACAAACATTGAAATAAATAAACAACTGACTGAAATACAAAAAAATGAACGCTCATTTAAAAATGAAACAATTTAAACTACACAGTTATTATGCAGTCTCACAAACTAGGGCATTGAGAACTTTTGGACTGGAACAGCTTCACGAACCCGAGGAGCCTTAATCTATTATGTATGTAACAGTATAACTTTAGACCGTGCCCTCGCCCATACCCGGGCGCGAACCAGGGATCCTCTGCACACATCAACAACAGTCACCCACGAAGCATCGTTACCCATCGCTCCACGGCCCTTGCAGAACAAGGGGAACCACTACTTCAAGGTCTCAGAGCAAGTGACCGATTGAAACGCTATTTAGCGCGCACCACCGCTAACTAGCCGTTTCACATCTGTTACATGTACACACGTGGATGAACACCAGGGGCCTGTTGCACAAAACTAGGATAAGGGATTAAGCCAGGATATCTTGGTGATCCTGGCTCAATTGATCCGTAATCCGGTTGCACTAAAGATGGATAGGGGGCAGGAGGATATGTTATGGTATAAATTACCATGGAGATTTATTCTGTGGAGCTAGCCTGCTCCAGACCAGGCTAAATTCCAGGATCTATTTAATCTCATCCCTAATGTCAGTCAGCAGTCACCACAAATGGAAACCAATAGTTATTTCACTGCTCACTATACATTGTTATCACATATAACTAGACCCACTGTTATTAAACGTTTGTGATCATTAATTTCAATGATTTTGGATTAAAATTATTTTTAGATGATGTTGCTATCATTAGATAATTTACAGTTTCCCATAGACTATAAGGCTATATATAAAATGATAGAATATTAGGGCCACAGAGGGGAAAAAAACACAAGTCATAATATTGTAACCAGTTGTTTTAAAGGAGGACAGTTGTTAAAATGACAGATGTGGGGCATTTTGTGAAATTGTACTTCAGTATGGTTTCATAAACAAAGACATGCTGATGTGCCAGAATATTAAGTATCACATTGTCATAAGTATCAAAACTGTAAAAACAATATGTAGCTTTTCTGCAGAAAGAACCAGCCTCATAAATGTATGACTTTATCCTTTTTCTTCAGTGTGGCCCTAGTACTCTGTCATATAAACAAATACACATTCCATATGAATATAAAAACACAATGTGTAACATTATGTTCCTTTATTGAATAAGGACAAAACAAAGCAGGTAAACCATCAGCTCCTTTCGAAACTGAAGTCACAGTGACTCTACAAGATGGAAAGCACAGAATCCAAGCATATTATACAAAATGATACATACACATTCAAAGGTCTGTATATAACACACCCTGCATGTCTGCACACTAAAATAAATGCAGGACAAATCCATACACATCAACTGAACAGACAAATGAATGGATGCAGTAGCCTCCCTGCAGCCTTGTATTACACACAGTATACCGCACAAACATCATAAGAGGCCAAATTCGTCAAAAAACGAACCCAAAAAAACCCAAATTCCTCTGCCACCGCAGGACATATTTAACCAAAATTGAAAGCACACATACTAACTAAAATAATTCAACACATATTGGTCCCTCAGCAGCCGACCACTGTCGTCATCAGGGAAGATTGCCGGATTGTCCCAGTCCATGGCTGGTGGCACTCTGGGGGCCCTCTCCTTCCTCAGGCAGGCCACATTGTGGAGGACAGCACAAGCCACAGTAATATCACATGCCCTAACAGGGCTGACCCTTAATTTGTGAAGGCAGTGAAAGCGTGCCTTCAGGAGGCCAAAGGTCATTTCAACTCTGGCCCTGGTCCTGGCATGGGCATGGTTGTAGGCCTGCTGTGCTTCCTGGGGGTCTGTGAAAGGTGTCAGGAGAAAAGGCTGGCAGCCATACCCCCTGTCTCCCAGCAACACACCAGAGAATTCACCTGTCAACACAAAATCTCATCATTACTACCTCATAAACACAGTGATATTCTTGACACAGCCATGATGGTTATAAATAGGGGTTGTGTGGCTTACCTTGTGATAGATTTCAGAGGCCCGAAAGATTCTGGAGTCATAGACTGAGCCAGGCCATTTTGCCACAACATTGCTGATCACACAGTCAGCATTGCAGACCATCTGAAATCATAAGATGAGGAATATTACACCAATCAATGCACATCACTGGCAATGCAGAGTGTTCGTCAATGGACAATATCAAAAAATTTATCATAGCTTTATACAGTGTGATGGAGTTACTTTACACAATTTCACTCATATCTGCAGTGCATTTCAATAAAAAATGTAACCGTTTCATAATTACAGTACAACTGCATTTTTGGAGATGTGAATTAAATATTTGAATTGTAATTGTGATGTTTCAGCGGAGCGGTGAGTGTGTAATTGTGCACTACTTACGCATTCAGGCGGTCTGCAATACTTTGCCACGCTTTTTCTCTTTGCTTTATCACTGTGGCGGTGTTGCCTTTCTTCTTAATTATATCTTTTACCTCCTCGTATGCCTCCATGAGGATTTGTGCTTCCGACGGGGAAAAGTACGCGGCTCTAGTTGCCATGGTAAATCAGTTAATCTGTGATCTGTGGCGGGGTCTATTTGAGTGAGCCGTGAGCGCGCACCTATCCAGGATTGGTTTCACCTGGCTTAATGAATCCGTGTCTGCTCATCCTGGCTTGGTCTTTGTGCAACCAATTAAGCCTGGACGCACATGTTTTGGCTTCATTGAGCTCAGCTGAGTCATTTATCCCGGATGTCTTAATTCTACTTTTGTGCAACAGGCCCCAGGTAGGTGTTTACAGTAGGCCTTCAGCAGAACAATCAACTATAACCAGGACTAATTATATATAGATATTCTGAAAATCCTACCAACCCAACACCAGATCAATGTGCCCAGACCATTACTGACAAATGATGAACAATCCAACCACTGTTTGACCTGTTGGTATAGTTTCAGTGCCAGAACAAAACAAGGTAATGTCGACAACACCCAAAGATACACCTGACAGTTTCCTCGTGATGTAGTCTACAAAATATTGACAAAAGCCACCCTTCAACTCGGACCCACTGAGTGATACACAGGTGAAAACAAAAGCTTCACAATCACCTCTGAAAAGCTAGGATGGGGAATGACAACATGACATAGCAGAGAAGTAAACAGATTTTCTATCTGCATCCGTTTCAACACATAGGAAAATGTTAATCACAGCCTGGCTGGTCATGCCCTCTGCTTGGCGGCGTGTGTGTTATAAATCACCTCAACATGACGGCCACTGACGACAACTGCAGCACATACCTAGAAATATGGCACAGCCATGGCTGAACGTTAGCCTACATCCAGAGAGAAGTAACTTTACATAATCTAACAATAATTATTGTATCCATAGCCTAAGGTTACGCTATAACACGACCGTCCTTCTTATTGGATTTATAAACCTGAAGGCTTGTTTGTATTTTCTGTATAGAACGAAGAACGGGTGCCTTTGGGACCGTACTATCTGGGATCGTTGGGACGTCCTACCTCATTGCAGTCGACATGGTTAAGGTTATGCGTTAAGGTAATGCGTTAAAGTAATGCATTAAGGTAATGTGTTAAGGAAATGGTACGGACGGCCCAAGGATCACAAATAGCAGTGACCATAGCCGGAGAGGGCACACGGTTTCGGGAGCCATTACTTTTGACGTAACTAGCTCGTTAACCGGCTGTTTTAACTCAGACTGCGGTAGCAGCGGGGTGTAAAAGACGGAAGTAAATGACCGACAGTGACCTCCTGGCCAAAACGTGTTGAGGCGGATAGGTCTTTACACCTTTTGTCAACTAAATAAAAGGCGCACATTATTGGTACTAAGAGCGAAGCAATATTTTATACTCGAGCAATTTCGTTAAAAAAATATATAATTAAGGAGGGTGCGCAGGGTTGTATTTTATCGTACGAGCTAGATAGAGACAGCAGCTCTTTGTCTCGTTTCGGTTAGTTTAGTTAATTTAGTCTGATATCTTAAGTAGCTAGACAACTGCGACAATGGATAAAGCAAAATCAATTATAGGGAAAAAAGGGTCAGGATCTTGTCATGCCAACGGACTTCAGAGGGAGTTTCATTCCCAGGCTAACATCGGTGGCTGTAACGCTTACAAATCAAGTGGAAACTGTAGTGGTGACAGTAGCAATATTGAACACTTCAATCACCTGCAGCCCGATCACGTCGAAGCCAATGGGTCATCTCCTGCGAAAAGATGCCGGTTACGAAGAAGAGTTGAGTCGGTGAAGAGAAACAGACCACGTAAGTGACACTGACAATTGTGTGTTTGCAGGTGCAATTTTTGCATTTAGTCATTTCTGTGTTTACTCATCAAAATTACCCAACTTATGTTCGGCAGCTACATGGGGGGTTTTCAGACCCCTCAACCGTAACATGTATTTACCACAGCTATCACCCCCAGTGGTTTAATGTCCTTTATTAAAAATACTGAAGTATTTCTTATTTATTTATTTACCTTTATTTAACCAGGTAGGCTAGTTGAGAACACCTTTATTTAACCAGGTAGGCTAGTTGAGAACAAGTTCTCATTTACAATTGCGACCTGGCCAAGATAAAGCAAAGCAGTTCGACAGATACAACGACACAGAGTTACACATGGAGTAAAAACAAACCTACAGTCAATAATGCAGTATAAACAAGTCTATATACAATGTGAGCAAATGAGGTGAGAAGGGAGGTAAAAGCAAAAAAGGCCATGATGGCAAAGTAAATACAATATAGCAAGTAAAATACTGGAATGGTAGTTTTGCAATGGAAGAATGTGCAAAGTAGAACTAAAAATAATGGGGTGCAAAATAAATAAATAAATAAAAATTAAATACAGTTGGGAAAGAGGTAGTTGTTTGGGCTAAATTATAGGTGGGCTATGTACAGGTGCAGTAATCTGTGAGCTGCTCTGACAGCTGGTGCTTAAAGCTGGTGAGGGAGATAAGTGTTTCCAGTTTCAGAGATCTTTGTAGTTCGTTCCAGTCATTGGCAGCAGAGAACTGGAAGGAGAGGCAGCCAAAGAAAGAATTGGTTTTGGGGGTGACTAGAGAGATATACCTGCTGGAGCGTGTGCTACAGGTGGGAGATGCTATGGTGACCAGCGAGCTGAGATAAGGGGGGACTTTACCTAGCAGGGTCTTGTAGATGACATGGAGCCAGTGGGTTTGGCGACGAGTATGAAGCGAGGGCCAGCCAACGAGAGCATACAGGTCGCAATGGTGGGTAGTATATGGGGCTTTGGTGATAAAACGGATTGCACTGTGATAGACTGCATCCAATTTGTTGAGTAGGGTATTGGAGACTATTTTGTAAATGACATCGCCAAAGTCGAGGATTGGTAGGATGGTCAGTTTTACAAGGGTATGTTGGCAGCATGAGTGAAGGATGCTTTGTTGCGAAATAGGAAGCCAATTCTAGATTTAACTTTGGATTGGAGATGTTTGATATGGGTCTGGAAGGAGAGTTTACAGTCTAACCAGACACCTAAGTATTTGTAGTTGTCCACGTATTCTAAGTCAGAGCCGTCCAGAGTAGTGATGTTGGACAGGCGGGTAGGTGCAGGTAGCGATCGGTTGAAGAGCATGCATTTAGTTTTACTTGTATTTAAGAGCAATTGGAGGCCACGGAAGGAGAGTTGTATGGCATTGAAGCTTGCCTGGAGGGTTGTTAACACAGTGTCCAAAGAAGGGCCGGAAGTATACAGAATGGTGTCGTCTGCGTAGAGGTGGATCAGGGACTCACCAGCAGCAAGAGCGACCTCATTGATGTATACAGAGAAGAGAGTCGGTCCAAGAATTGAACCCTGTGGCACCCCCATAGAGACTGCCAGAGGTCCGGACAGCAGACCCCCCGATTTGACACACTGAACTCTATCAGAGAAGTAGTTGGTGAACCAGGCGAGGCAATCATTTGAGAAACCAAGGCTGTCGAGTCTGCCGATGAGGATGTGGTGATTGACAGAGTCGAAAGCCTTGGCCAGATCAATGAATACGGCTGCACAGTAATGTTTCTTATCGATGGCGGTTAAGATATCGTTTAGGACCTTGAGCGTGGCTGAGGTGCACCCACGACCAGCTCTGAAACCAGATTGCATAGCAGAGAAGGTATGGTGAGATTCGAAATGGTCGGTAATCTGTTTGTTGACTTGGCTTTCGAAGACCTTAGAAAGGCACGGTAGGATAGATATAGGTCTGTAGCAGTTTGGGTCAAGAGTGTCCCCCCCTTTGAAGAGGGGGATGACCGCAGCTGCTTTCCAATCTTTGGGAATCTCAGACGACACGAAAGAGAGGTTGAACAGGCTAGTAATAGGGGTGGCAACAATTTCGGCAGATAATTTTAGAAAGAAAGGGTCCAGATTGTCTAGCCCGGCTGATTTGTAGGGGTCCAGATTTTGCAGCTCTTTCAGAACATCAGCTGAATGGATTTGGGAGAAGGAGAAATGGGGAAGGCTTGGGCGAGTTGCTGTTGGGGGTGCAGTGCTGTTGTCCGGGGTAGGAGTAGCCAGGTGGAAAGCATGGCCAGCCGTAGAAAAATGCTTATTGAAATTCTCAATTATGGTGGATTTATCAGTGGTGACAGTGTTTCCTATCTTCAGTGCAGTGGGCAGCTGGGAGGAGGTGTTCTTATTCTCCATGGACTTTACAGTGTCCCAGAACTTTTTTGAGTTAGTGTTGCAGGAAGCAAATTTCTGCTTGAAAAAGCTAGCCTTGGCTTTTCTAACTGCCTGTGTATAATGGTTTCTAGCTTCCCTGAACAGCTGCATATCACGGGGGCTGTTCGATGCTAATGCAGAACGCCATAGGATGTTTTTGTGTTGGTTAAGGGCAGTCAGGTCTGGGGAGAACCAAGGGCTATATCTGTTCCTGGTTCTAAATTTCTTGAATGGGGCATGTTTATTTAAGATGGTTAGGAAGGCATTTAAAAAAAATATCCAGGCATCCTCTACTGACGGGATGAGATCAATATCCTTCCAGGATACCCTGGCCAGGTCGATCAGAAAGGCCTGCTCGCAGAAGTGTTTCAGGGAGCGTTTTACAGTGATGAGTGGAGGTCGTTTGACCGCTGACCCATTACGGATGCAGGCAATGAGGCAGTGATCGCTGAGATCTTGGTTGAAGACAGCAGAGGTGTATTTAGAGGGGAAGTTGGTTAGGATGATATCTATGAGGGTGCCCGTGTTTAAGGCTTTGGGGAGGTACCTGGTAGGTTCATTTGATAATTTGTGTGAGATTGAGGGCATCAAGTTTAGATTGTAGGATGGCTGGGGTGTTAAGCATGTTCCAGTTTAGGTCGCCTAGCAGCACGAACTCTGAAGATAGATGGGGGGCAATCAGTTCACATATGGTGTCCAGAGCACAGCTGGGGGCAGAGGGTGGTCTATAGCAGGCGGCAACGGTAAGAGACTTGTTTTTAGAGGTGGATTTTTAAAAGTAGAAGTTCAAATTGTTTGGGTACAGACATGGATAGTAGGACAGAACTCTGCAGGCTATCTTTGCAGTAGATTGCAACACCGCCCCCTTTGGCAGTTCTATCTTGTCTGAAAATGTTGTAGTTTGGAATTAAAATGTCTGAATTTTTGGTGGTCTTCCTAAGCCAGGATTCAGACACAGCTAGAACATCCGGGTTGGCAGAGTGTGCTAAAGCATTGAATAGAACAAACTTAGGGAGGAGGCTTCTAATGTTAACATGCATGAAACCAAGGCTATTACGGTTACAGAAGTCGTCAAAAGAGAGCGCCTGGGGAATAGGAGTGGAGCTAGGCACTGCAGGGCCTGGATTCACCTCTACATCGCCAGAGGAACATAGGAGGAGTAGAATAAGGGTACGGCTAAAAGCTATGAGAATTGGTCGTCTAGAACGTCTGGAACATAGAGTAAAAGGAGGTTTCTGGGGGCGATAAAATAGCATCAAGGTATAATGTACAGACAAATGTATGGTAGGATGTGAATACAGTGGAGGTAAACCTAGGTATTGAGTGATGAAGAGAGAGATATTGTCTCTAGAAACATCGTTGAAACCAGGAGATGTCATTGCATGTGTGGGTGGTGGAACTAATAGGTTGGATAAGGTATAGGGAGCAGGACTAGAGGCTCTACCGTGAAATAAGCCAATAAACACTAACCAGAACAGCAATGGACAAGACATATTGACATTAAGGAGAGGCATGCTTAGTCGAGTGATCAAAAGGGTCCGGTGAGTGGAGAGGTTGGTTGTGATTTAGACAGCTAGCCAGGGCATCGGTAGCAAGCTAGCATAGGATGGAGGTCTGTTGTTAGCCACCTCTTGCGTTCCGTCAGTAGATTAGTGGGGTTCCGTGTGGTAGAGGGGATTAATCCAAATCACACAACAACAACAAAAATAAAAACAATAGATATAGTTATAGAGGCCCAAGAAGAAAACATAATAATAATAAAAAATAAATAAATTGTCCAATTGTCTATTCAGATAGCAGCCGGTAAGACAGCTAACGGTTAGCAGGCCGCAGATGGGCGTTCAGGTAACGTCGCGACGGAGGAGCCAGCCGGATAACTCCTTCGGGTAGATAACGTCGGCAGTCCAGTTGTGAAGGCCCGGTGGGGCTCCGCGTAGGCAGTAAAACGGGTCCGGATAGGTGACTGCAGCCCAGGTGTGATTGATGGAACTCAGGAGTGATTGACGGAGCTTGCTAGCTCCGGAATAATTGATGTTTGCTCCGGAATCGACGAAGGCCGATAGTCACACGGATAGCAGCTAGCTAGCTGTGAGATCCGGGTATGAATGTCCAGAGAGCAGTCGAAATCCAGGGACATGGAGAGAAAAATTTGTCCGGTATGTTCCGTTCCGAGCCGCGCTGGCGGCACAACATTGTGATAGGGGGAGGGGGGGTACCGGGTACCGGGTAGAGGTTTGTAAGCCACTGTGTTACATGTAATTTAAGAAGCTGCAATTAAAGAAGTTGCATAGCCAGCTATGCATGGTACTGAACGTCTTGCATGATCATTATAGGGGCCAGGTTGGCGTCCCAGTGAGGGATGCTCGTGTGTTGTAGACATTGTGTCTGTATATTGCCCGGCAGCACCATTTCACAGAGTCAACATTCAGGTATGTTGTAGAGGGGCTGTGACTACTTTACACTGTTAGTTAGCCACCCTGTTAAACTAGTTTGCTCCTAATATTAACAATGATGTGCTAGATATGATCTATTGTTAGATCCAGCCACGCTGGGGTGTTAGATCCGGCCACGTTGGGGTGTTAGATCCGGCCACGTTGGGGTGTTAGATCCGGCCACGTTGGGGTGTCAGACCCAGCCACGCTGTGGTGTTAGATCCAGCCACGTTGGGGTGTCAGATCCGGCCACGTTGGGGTGTCAGATCCGGCCACGTTGGGGTGTCAGATCCGGCCACGTTGGGGTGTCAGATCCGGCCACGTTGGGGTGTCAGATCCGGCCACGTTGGGGTGTCAGATCCGGCCACGTTGGGGTGTCAGATCCGGCCACGCTGTGGTGTCAGATCCGGCCACGTTATTTTGTCATTCAATAGAAAACAAGTGACTCCTTTTTGTTTTTATAATAGATGCCCTGTTGTTGCCGTCTTCTCAGTCAGAAGGTGAAATCAATACTGATAACAAGGCTTGGTGTACTTCGGCCAATCAGCGGCCGCCCCTATCTCTGCAAGGCTGGGTGCAAGAGCCAGGCCCCCCCCCCCGACTGTACAACATTCCCTTTTCCCTGGTTTCTGTTAGAAGTTTAAAACTTGAGTCACGATGCAAGAAAGTGTTTTATTTGCTGTGTCAATAGATACTGGGGAAACAAAGGATTGTAAAAATACCAATCTTAGCTTTGCATGCCTGCATTCTTTTGGGTATTCATGAGTGTGTTTGCGTTCACCAGAGCACACCACTATGAAACCCAGAAACGTAAAGAAGCCGGGTAAGTTGGTTTGCTATTGTTTCCTCTCGGAACTCAGAACATACAGAATGATAGGAAACAAGGTACAGTGTTTTTAAAAAAAATTGTCAAGAGTAGATTACAAATGTTGTCACAAGTAGGGCTATTCTGCGCTGCCATTATTTAACACCCTCGGGGACACTGAGAAACATTCTCTCCAGTATTGTCGAGTTTCTTTCTAGTACAGACCTCCCGGCACGTTCAACAGTCTTATTGGTTAAGCCTGCTAGTCGGCATTTCTCAGCTCTAATTGTGTTAGACTGGAGAGGGCAAATGGTGTTCTCTGTTATGCCCTAGTTGTCGCGCATGTCCTACTCTGGTTTTTAGAGGTACCTCTATGAGATTTCAGTCAAGTGGAAGCTTTCACCGACAACAGCATTGTATCTCTTGGTCCTATCGACTACATTCAGGGCCTGATGTTGGTCCTATCGACTACATTCAGAGCCTGATGTTGGTCCTATCGACTATATTCAGAGCCTAATGTTGGTCGTATCGACTATATTCAGAGCCTAATGTTGGTCGTATCGACTACATTCAGAGCCTAATGTTGGTCGTATCGACTACATTCAGAGCCTAATGTTGGTCCTATCGACTACATTCAGAGCCTAATGTTGGTCCTATCGACTACATTCAGAGCCTAATGTTGGTCCTATCGACTACATTCAGAGCCTAATGTTGGTCCTATCGACTACATTCAGAGCCTAATGTTGGTCCTATCGACTACATTCAGAGCCTAATGTTGGTCCTATCGACTACATTCAGAGCCTAATGTTGGTCCTATCGACTACATTCAGAGCCTAATGTTGGTCCTATCGACTACATTCAGAGCCTGATGTTGGTCCTATCGACTACATTCAGAGCCTAATGTTGGTCCTATCGACTACATTCAGAGCATAATGTTCACATCAGAAGCCAATATTGTTGGATAATAATTAATCTGTTGTCCAACTGTAAATGTTGATCTTTGGTGCCAATTTGAGATAGGTCTGACACTGAGATTGTGTTTCACATGCTAATGTAACAATGCATACTTTACTGAAGCCATTTACCTTGAACGATATGGTTTAAACCACTAACTTTGTCTAATGCCATGCAGAATGTAATCACATAAATGGCACGCATATGCCATTTATGCGAGCCTACAGGTGAGCCTACATATGCCGAGCCTACAGGTGAACATATCAGTAACACACACATCAGGACCAAAAATGGTGTGATTTATAATATCAGCATCAATATAGAGAGAGATTTCAAATTAGGCCTCCTACTTTTAATATAAAGTGGTGTACTGTATTACACAGGAATATATTGCACATTCAACTTGGCAACACCCTCAGCATTCTTTCTGAGCTGTCATTTGGATGACCTCGTCTCTTAACATTTACCAGTGATTATTATAGCTATAGGTTATCTACCCAGGGGGGGATTGCATGAAGTACTGCATCAGAATTGGCTAAAGCAAACACAGTTCCTATTTGCCTACACCTCAGCTGGTCATGATATGCTGACAGGCAAAACATTTTGTGACTATATCAACAATGGAGTAATAAAACAAACACCACAATGTTTTGTTTTGAGCCGTATTTTCCCTTAAATATGCTGTACATTTTTAGTATCAATTAATTGTAGCACCAGATCAGTTTGACAGCCACCAAGCCACTGCAGAACATTTCAATTGTAGGCGCGTTTAAGAGAGACGTTGAGTAGGCAAACCAATAGCCTATCAGGGCTCTCTAACCCTGTTCCTGTAGAGCTACCGTCCTGTAGGTTTTAACAGTTAAAGTGTAAACCTACAGGATAGTATCTCTCCAGGAACAGGGTTGGAGTTAAAACCTACAGGACGGTATCTCTCCAGGAACAGGGTTGGAGTTAACCTACAGGAGGGTGTCTCTCCAGGAACAGGGTTGGAGTTAAAACCTACAGGACGGTATCTCTCCAGGAACAGGGTTGGAGTTAAAACCTACAGGACGGTATCTCTCCAGGAACAGGGTTGGAGTTAACCTACAGGATAGTATATCTCCAGGACCAGGGTTGGAGTTAAAACCTACAGGAGGGTGTCTCTCCAGGAACAGGGTTGGAGTTAAAACCTACAGGAAGATAAGCTCTCCAGGAACAGGGTTGGAGTTAAAACCTACAGGAGGGTGTCTCTCCAGGAACAGGGTTGGAGATAATACCTACAGGACGTTGTCTCTCCAGGAACAGGGTTGGAGTTAAAACCTACAGGAGGGTATCTCTCCAGGAACAGGGTTGGAGATAAAACCTACAGGAGGGTGTCTCTCCAGGAACAGGGTTGGAGATAAAACCTACAGGAGGGTGTCTCTCCAGGACCAGGGTTGGAGATGCCTGGACTAAAGCCTTTCTACAGAGCATCAGGGAGTAGTGCGAAGTTGACGCTGATCTTGGGTCAGGGAGTAGTGCGAAGTTGACACTGATCTTGGGTCAGGAATTAGTGCGAAGTTGACGCTGATCTTGGGTCAGTTTTGCAATTTTCACCACTAATGGTTAAGGGGATTGGGGAAGCTGAAACCACCCAGGAGCGTCTGACATAGTCAGGGAAGGAAGTGAGGAAAGGAAAGGGTGGATTTAAAAGTGTGGTGATCTTTTGTTTTCACGGAACGGCTCTCATTAAGAAAGACTCCAGACTGGACACCTGATTCCATCAGTCGAGTTCTTCCACTAGTTATAGGTCACCGATGAGATGATTAGCAAGTTTTTGTGGACACCGGTTTCACTTGTAGGTGTCAGTCACAGGAGTTTGGTGTCTCCTTTAATTGGGGAGGAAGATAATGTCTGGAGAGGAATCGGTGGAATGGTATCAAACACATGGTTTGATGCCATTCGCTCCGTTCCAGACATTATTATGAGCCGTTCTCTCCTCAACAGCCTCCAAATTGGTGTAACGTCAATTCAATAAAAAAAATATACACAACTATCGTTCAAAAGTTTGGGGTCACTTAGAAATGTCCTTGAAGGCCAGCCTCCTGGAGTAGCCTCTTCACTGTTGATGTTGCGACTGGTGTTTTGTGGGTACTATTTAATGAAGCTTCCAGATGAGGACTTGTGAGGTGTCTGTTTCTCAAACTAGACACCCTAATGTACTTTTCCTCTTCCTCAGTTGTGCACCGGTGCCTCCCACTCATCTTTCTATTCTGGTTAGAGCCAGTTTGAGCTGTTCTGTGAAGGAAGTAGGACACAGCATTGTGTGAGATCTTAAGTTTCTTGGTAATTTCTCGCATGGAATAGCCTTAATTTCTCAGAACAAGAATAGACTGATGAGTTTCAGAAGAAAGTTATTTATTTCTAGCCATTTTGAGCCTGTAATCGAACCCACAAATTCTGATGCTCCAGATACTCAACTAGTCTAAAGATGGACAGTTGTATTGCTTCTTTAATCAGGACAACAGTTTTCAGCTGTGCTAACATAATTGCAAAAGGGTTTTCTAATGATCAATGAACCTTTTAAAATTATGAACTTGGATTAGCTAACACAACGTGCCATTGGAACACAGGAGTGATGGTTGCTGATAATGGGCCTCTGTACAGTTGAAGTCGAAAGTTAACATACACTTAGGTTGGAGTCATTAACTCGTTTATCAACCACTCCACAAATGTCTTGTTAACAAACTATAGTTTTGGCAAGTTGGTTAGGACATCTACTTTGTGTAAATACTAATTGAGTGCATGTAAACTTCTGACCCACTGGGAATGTGATGAAAGAAATAAAAGCTGAAATCATTCTCTCTACAATTATTCTGACTTCTCACATTCTTAAAATCATTTGGTGATCCTAACTGACCTAAAACAGGGAATTTTTACTAGGATTAAATGTCAGGAATTGTGAAAAACCTGAGTTTAAATGTATTTGGCTAAGGGATATGTAAACTTCCGACTTCAACTGTAGATATTTCATTAAAAATCTGCCTTTTCCAGCTACTATTGTAAATTACTATGGCTACACTATTTTTCTTTAAAAAAAACAAGGACATTTCTATGTGACCCCAAACTTTTGAACATCAGTGTATATTTAACCAGGAAAAGCCCATTGAGTCTTTTTTTTTTTTTAAGGAAGAGAGACTTGGCCAATAAGGCAGCAGCAATCAATACCACATTTAAAACATAACATTACCACCCAAAGAAGGGTGGGTTCTTGTCTCTTGCATTGTAATAGAAATCAAGAGGAGATGTGCAGTATGGTGAACTTCACCAGGGTTGGGCTCCATTTCAATTCAGAAAGTACATTTCCACATTCCAATTCCACATTCCACATTTCTCATTGAAAAGCATTGAAGACAGTTTGGAATTGGAATGTACTTCTTGAATTGAAATGGTAATTGACCCCAACCCTGGGCTACAGTGTTTATCACTCACTAATCCTGTAGCATTGATAGGGCAAAGAGAAAGAAACTAAAGGGAGTAGGAGAAGAGAACATTTAACCTCCTGACCGCTAACTGATATTCAGATTATAGGTACACGGCATACAGGATGTGAACGAGAACCACATAGCGGAATTAGAAGACATTCTGAATAAAGATCACTTGCAGATAGATAGATATGTTTCCTCTACTGTGACCTTTACGTTTGTATTTTATTTGACATCTTCACCATACCTCCCCTCTTTACACACAGACACCTTCTCAACCCCCTTGTGGTTACAGAGAGCCATGGGAGGGGGAGGAAAACAGACACCTTTCACCCACATGTCCTGGTCTGTCTGTTCGTTGCCCCTTCATCTGGACACACACACACACACAGTTGGGCAGGTGCCTCTGGTGGGGTGACTGTCATGTGCCCCTAGCCTTGCTCCCTGATAAAGAATGATTCCACTACCAGAGAAGCAGGTTTGCCTATCGCCTAGTAATTCTTCAACCTAAGAACAGGTTGGAGACAGCAGTTCTTGGTCTCGTTTAATCAGTTGGAAGTGAGGGTTATCTTAATCTTGTTTTAGTTTTATAGTCTTTGCTGTACAGTGTGCTTTTATTTATTTATTTATTTTTGAAGGCTCTTTAAATATGATTTAAACAACTTTTTTAAATTATAATTATTACTTCCCTGAATGTTTTTGTGGATTCCTATCAGATATGGTTTAAGGACAATTCCATATTAAACGGAATTACGCTTCGACAAAAAAACATTTGATTTCAAAGTTTAACAAACCATACAAGTCTATGCACAAGGATGACTTTCAACAATTTTCACTGAAAAATGTACAAAAAACTAATCTAGTGGAAGAACTGTGCCGATGCAAACTTTGGTAACGGACTAATAGTCAAATCTCCCTTAGGTTTTTAATCAAATGTATTTATATAGCTTTTCTTAGATCAGCTGATATCTCAAAGTGCTGTACAGAAACCCAGCCTAAAACCCCAAACAGCAAGCAATGCAGGTGTGACTCTGTTTAAAAAATATCCTCCCAATTAAGATTAAAAGATGTCTGCAGAAAGAATGGGTTGTCAGCTATGATATGACACCTTGAGTTTTGAAAAAAATAAAATCAAATCGTTATTGAAGTACAGTAAGTGAAATTGATTTACACTCAGTAATTGAATTACATCATGGGTCTCTGATTTGTACTTCACAGAAATGGATAAATATGGCTATGATTGTTATTCTCCACATGTTCCTTAGGTTTGGATATCGCAGCGGCGTAGAGTGCAGTACTAGGGCTGGGAGATATGGCCATCATTTTATGATGGTATTTTATGGTTTTTGATTAATGAAAGTTCTACATTTCACTTTATGAGTACTGTGTGACCCTAAGGGTGGCAACACACATATATATATATATATATATATATATATATATATATATTCTCTAAATGATTTCAATGGGTCTTTCTCCCTTCTGATTGGTTTATACTGTTCAATTCAACTTCAACCTAAAATATTTTTTTGCATTTCCTGCACTCATTTCAGATCATTTGAGAATCAAAATTAGTAGGCCTTATTTTTAACCAAATGGTGCAATTGCGATTTATATCAAAACATTTTGGTGAACTTTTGGAATCATGAAAATATAATGTTTATTGTAATTCTATAGTTGGAATATAAAATAATATTGGGCAATTTGAGTAGTGTTTGACATAACAATGAATGAAAATGCCACGGAGGAGTTATTGTGACAGGGTAGGAACCAAAGGGACGTTCAGTGTTTCCTAGGAGACCCTATAAGCTTTGGCTACATTAAATCTTTATTCATATAGCCAACATTCATGTTTCGCCTATTCCATCTTTGATTTAAAAGATACTGTTACACGAACAACATGCTGATTTTAAGCCTCCTCTAGTACTGGCATCGTGCTGTATTAGCTAGCTCAGTACTTTTATTAGCTGCGATTAGCATTAGTGGCTAACACGATTTAGCTTAACTTGCTAAGAAAATACGAACTAGCTGTTTGCAGATGTAAGAAACACAAACTAATATTGTAATTATAGAAAGCTTGTTGATTGATATTAAGATCAAATTGGTGACAACATCGTTGTCATCAACGTTGTTGCATGAGCTGCGTTGACCATGCAGACTGAACGAAAGTGTCTCGTGGTATAGCAACGACACATGCGCTCCTTGACTGACAGGGGGCGGGACTAGGTCTGTGTGGAAAGGGGCGTGGCGAGAGAAAGAGCGGAGAGGGATGACTCAAGTAGCGGAGTAAACTATAAAAATGGACGTTACACACAGCGCTACACAATTTTAACAAACCAAACATTAAAATAACGTTATAGAAGGTATGCAGTATTGTAGAGTTTGTTAGTAATTGGATATGTAGACGGACGAGTCGGTCAAGGATCGATTCAGACAAGGTGGTAAATTGTATGACAAGCTACAGTTTATTCAGAGTGAAGATATCTAGAACAGCGTAATTACGGCTCTCCCGCTGGTTCGTACGGAAGCGCAGACGAAGAAGAGGCCGTTACAATCAGTACACCACTATTATATAGAAAAGAAAGTAGGTTGATTCTGGAAGATCGGATCTTTGGATTGGTTCAGCTGGGGTGTAGTCTGTAGTCTTCCGCCATTGGCTCAGTTGTCTGTCCGTCATCGTAGAATCCTCTTCGGGCATTCAACGTTCAGCTACAACGGAGATCATGTGTGTGTGCGCTGGTTTTGGCCATTAGTGTAATGCGGGAGCTATCCTGTAGGGGACCCCACAGGCTCAACTCTGAGTGGTAGCCCCCCCTTAACAATAGTTTGGTCTCCTACATAAGAAATAGCATTTCTCTACAAGTTCAGTAGAGTTTTGTGCAGTACCGTAGAGTACAGTGCAATATACTGCACTATACCCTCCACCGCGCTGCGCTCTACTGACTGTACCCGCTCTCTACTGACTACCACGCTCTCTACTGACTGTACTGCGCTCTACTGACTGTACTGCGCTCTACTGACTGTACCGCGCTCTACTGACTGTACCGCGCTCTACTGACTGTACCGCGCTCTACTGACTGTACTACTGACTGTACCGCGCTCTACTGACTGTACCGCTCTCTACTGACTGTACTACTGACTGTACCGCGCTCTACTGACTGTACTGCGCTCTACTGACTGTACTACTGACTGTACCGCGCTCTACTGACTGTACCGCGCTCTACTGACTGTACCGCGCTCTACTGCTCTACTGACTGTACCGCGCTCTACTGACTGTACCGCGCTCTACTGCTCTACTGACTGTACCGCGCTCTACTGACTGTACCGCGCTCTACTGCTCTACTGACTGTACTGCACTCTACTGCTCTACTGACTGTACTACTGACTGTACCGCGCTCTACTGACTGTACTACTGACTGTACTGCGCTCTACTGACTGTACCACGCTCTACTGACTGTACCGCGCTCTACTGACTGTACCGCGCGCTCTACTGACTACCACGCTCTACTGACTGTACCGCACTCTACTGACTGTACTGCTGACTGTACCGCGCTCTACTGACTGTACCGCGCTCTACTGACTGTACCGCGCGCTCTACTGACTGTACCGCGCGCTCTACTGACTGTACCGTGCTCTACTGCTCTACTGACTGCTCTACTGACTGTACCGCGCTCTACTGTACTACTGACTGTACCGCGCTCTACTGACTGTACCGCGCTCTACTGACTGTACCGCGCTCTACTGACTGTACCGCGCTCTACTGACTGTACCGCGCTCTACTGTACTACTGACTGTACCGCGCTCTACTGACTGTACCGTGCTCTACTGACTGTACTGCGCTCTACTGACTGTACTACTGACTGTACTGCGCTCTACTGACTGTACCGCGCTCTACTGACTGTACTGCTGACTGTACTGCGCTCTACTGACTGTACCGCGCTCTACTGTACTACTGACTGTACCGCGCTCTACTGACTGTACCGTGCTCTACTGACTGTACCGTGCTCTACTGACTGTACTGCGCTCTACTGACTGTACCGCGCTCTACTGACTGTACTGCTGACTGTACTGCGCTCTACTGACTGTACCGCGCTCTACTGACTGTACCGCGCTCTACTGACTGTACTGCGCTCTACTGACTACCGCGCTCTACTGCTCTACAGACTGCACCGTGCTCTACTGACTACCACGCTCTACTGCTCTACTGACTGTACCGCGCTCTACTGACTACCGCGCTCTACTGCTCTACTGACTGTACCGTGCTCTACTGACTGTACCGCGCTCTACTGACTGTACCGCGCTCTACTGACTGTACCGCGCTCTACTGACTGTACCGCGCTCTACTGCTCTACTGACTGTACCGCGCTCTACTGCTCTACTGACTGTACCGTGCTCTACTGACTGTACCGTGCTCTACTGACTGTACCGTGCTCTACTGACTGTACTGCTGACTGTACCGCGCTCTACTGACTGTACTGCTGACTGTACCGCGCTCTACTGACTGTACTACTGACTGTACCACGCTCTACTGACTGTACTGCGCTCTACTGACTGTACTGCGCTCTACTGACTGTACTACTGACTGTACCGCGCTCTACTGACTGTACTGCGCTCTACTGACTGTACTGCTGACTGTACCGCGCTCTACTGACTGTACTACTGACTGTACCGCGCTCTACTGACTGTACTGCGCTCTACTGACTGTACCGCGCTCTACTGACTGTACCGCGCTCTACTGACTGTACCGCGCTCTACTGACTGTACCGCGCTCTACTGACTGTACTACTGACTGTACCGCGCTCTACTGACTGTACCGCGCTCTACTGCTCTACTGACTGTACCGCGCTCTACTGCTCTACTGACTGTACCGCGCTCTACTGACTGTACCGCGCTCTACTGACTGTACTACTGACTGTACTACTGACTGTACCGCGCTCTACTGACTGTACTACTGACTGTACTACTGACTGTACCGCGCTCTACTGCTCTACTGACTGTACTACTGACTGTACCGCGCTCTACTGACTGTACCGCGCTCTACTGCTCTACTGACTGTACTGCGCTCTACTGACTGTACTACTGACTGTACTACTGACTGTACCGCGCTCTACTGCTCTACTGACTGTACTACTGACTGTACCGCGCTCTACTGACTGTACTGCTGACTGTACCGTGCTCTACTGACTGTACTGCTGACTGTACCGTGCTCTACTGACTGTACTGCTGACTGTACCGCGCTCTACTGACTGTACTGCTGACTGTACCGCGCTCTACTGACTGTACTACTGACTGTACCGCGCTCTACTGACTGTACTGCGCTCTACTGACTGTACTGCGCTCTACTGACTGTACTACTGACTGTACCGCGCTCTACTGACTGTACTGCGCTCTACTGACTGTACTGCTGACTGTACCGCGCTCTACTGACTGTACTACTGACTGTACCGCGCTCTACTGACTGTACTGCGCTCTACTGACTGTACTGCGCTCTACTGACTGTACTACTGACTGTACCGCGCTCTACTGACTGTACTGCGCTCTACTGACTACTACTGACTGTACCGCGCTCTACTGACTGTACTACTGACTGTACCGCGCTCTACTGACTGTACTACTGACTGTACCGCGCTCTACTGACTGTACTACTGACTGTACTGCGCTCTACTGACTGTACTGCGCTCTACTGACTGTACTACTGACTGTACCGCGCTCTACTGACTGTACTGCGCTCTACTGACTGTACTACTGACTGTACCGCGCTCTACTGACTGTACTACTGACTGTACCGCGCTCTACTGACTGTACTGCGCTCTACTGACTGTACTGCGCTCTACTGACTGTACTACTGACTGTACCGCGCTCTACTGACTGTACCGCGCTCTACTGACTGTACCGCGCTCTACTGCTCTACTGACTGTACCGCGCTCTACTGACTGTACCGCGCTCTACTGCTCTACTGACTGTACCGCGCTCTACTGACTGTACCGCGCTCTACTGCTCTACTGACTGTACTGCACTCTACTGCTCTACTGACTGTACTACTGACTGTACCGCGCTCTACTGACTACTACTGACTGTACTGCGCTCTACTGACTGTACCACGCTCTACTGACTGTACCGCGCTCTACTGACTGTACCGCGCTCTACTGACTACCACGCTCTACTGACTGTACCGCACTCTACTGACTGTACTGCTGACTGTACCGCGCTCTACTGACTGTACCGCGCTCTACTGACTGTACCGCGCGCTCTACTGACTGTACCGCGCGCTCTACTGACTGTACCGTGCTCTACTGCTCTACTGACTGCTCTACTGACTGTACCGCGCTCTACTGCTCTACTGACTGTACCGCGCTCTACTGTACTACTGACTGTACCGCGCTCTACTGACTGTACCGCGCTCTACTGACTGTACCGCGCTCTACTGTACTACTGACTGTACCGCGCTCTACTGACTGTACCGTGCTCTACTGACTGTACTGCGCTCTACTGACTGTACTACTGACTGTACTGCGCTCTACTGACTGTACCGCGCTCTACTGACTGTACTGCTGACTGTACTGCGCTCTACTGACTGTACCGCGCTCTACTGTACTACTGACTGTACCGCGCTCTACTGACTGTACCGTGCTCTACTGACTGTACCGTGCTCTACTGACTGTACTGCGCTCTACTGACTGTACCGCGCTCTACTGACTGTACTGCTGACTGTACTGCGCTCTACTGACTGTACCGCGCTCTACTGACTGTACCGCGCTCTACTGACTGTACTGCGCTCTACTGACTACCGCGCTCTACTGCTCTACAGACTGCACCGTGCTCTACTGACTACCACGCTCTACTGCTCTACTGACTGTACCGCGCTCTACTGACTACCGCGCTCTACTGCTCTACAGACTGCACCGCGCTCTACTGACTACCGCGCTCTACTGCTCTACTGACTGTACCGTGCTCTACTGACTGTACCGTGCTCTACTGACTGTACCGCGCTCTACTGACTGTACCGCGCTCTACTGACTGTACCGTGCTCTACTGCTCTACTGACTGTACCGCGCTCTACTGCTCTACTGACTGTACCGTGCTCTACTGACTGTACCGTGCTCTACTGACTGTACCGTGCTCTACTGACTGTACTGCTGACTGTACCGCGCTCTACTGACTGTACTGCTGACTGTACCGCGCTCTACTGACTGTACTACTGACTGTACCACGCTCTACTGACTGTACTGCGCTCTACTGACTGTACTGCGCTCTACTGACTGTACTACTGACTGTACCGCGCTCTACTGACTGTACTGCGCTCTACTGACTGTACTGCTGACTGTACCGCGCTCTACTGACTGTACTACTGACTGTACCGCGCTCTACTGACTGTACCGCGCTCTACTGACTGTACCGCGCTCTACTGACTGTACCGCGCTCTACTGACTGTACCGCGCTCTACTGACTGTACCGCGCTCTACTGACTGTACCGCGCTCTACTGACTGTACTACTGACTGTACCGCGCTCTACTGCTCTACTGACTGTACCGCGCTCTACTGCTCTACTGACTGTACCGCGCTCTACTGACTGTACCGCGCTCTACTGACTGTACCGCGCTCTACTGACTGTACTACTGACTGTACTACTGACTGTACCGCGCTCTACTGACTGTACTACTGACTGTACTACTGACTGTACCGCGCTCTACTGCTCTACTGACTGTACTACTGACTGTACCGCGCTCTACTGACTGTACCGCGCTCTACTGCTCTACTGACTGTACTGCGCTCTACTGACTGTACTACTGACTGTACTACTGACTGTACCGCGCTCTACTGCTCTACTGACTGTACTACTGACTGTACCGCGCTCTACTGACTGTACTGCTGACTGTACCGTGCTCTACTGACTGTACTGCTGACTGTACCGTGCTCTACTGACTGTACTGCTGACTGTACCGCGCTCTACTGACTGTACTGCTGACTGTACCGCGCTCTACTGACTGTACTACTGACTGTACCGCGCTCTACTGACTGTACTGCGCTCTACTGACTGTACTGCGCTCTACTGACTGTACTACTGACTGTACCGCGCTCTACTGACTGTACTGCGCTCTACTGACTGTACTGCTGACTGTACCGCGCTCTACTGACTGTACTACTGACTGTACCGCGCTCTACTGACTGTACTGCGCTCTACTGACTGTACTGCGCTCTACTGACTGTACTACTGACTGTACCGCGCTCTACTGACTGTACTGCGCTCTACTGACTGTACTACTGACTGTACCGCGCTCTACTGACTGTACTACTGACTGTACCGCGCTCTACTGACTGTACTACTGACTGTACCGCGCTCTACTGACTGTACTACTGACTGTACTGCGCTCTACTGACTGTACTGCGCTCTACTGACTGTACTACTGACTGTACCGCGCTCTACTGACTGTACTGCGCTCTACTGACTGTACTACTGACTGTACCGCGCTCTACTGACTGTACTACTGACTGTACCGCGCTCTACTGACTGTACTGCGCTCTACTGACTGTACTGCGCTCTACTGACTGTACTACTGACTGTACTGCGCTCTACTGACTGTACTGCTGACTGTACTGCGCTCTACTGACTGTACTGCGCTCTACTGACTGTACTGTGCTATTCAAACTTGTGAAACATACACTCCCGGTCAGAAGTTTGGACACACCTAATCATTCCAGGATTTGTCTTTATTTTTACTGTTTTCTACAGAAGACATCAAAAGTATGAAATAACACATATGGAATCATGTAGTAACCAAAAAAGTGTTAAATGAATCAAAATATATTTTATACTTTGAGATTATTGAAAGTAGACACCCTTTTGCCTTGATGACAGCTTTGCAATCTCTCGACATTGTCTCAACCAGCTTCATGAGGCAGACTTTGCCTCTTGTCAGGCAAAGTCTCTCCTAATTCCCAGCTGTGACATTTTCCCTCATTGCTTATAATATCAGAGCACTGCTAAATGAACACACTGCAGACAAGGAGATGAGTGAAAGTCTCTTAAAACGTTGATTACATTTTATAGTAGCTATTAGTTTCTTTGGTAAATGTAAACTTTAGAAAGTAGCCTAGTTCTAGTTGCAGACGGGCCAACATGTTCATGGAATAGTGTCGGGCAGGCTCTGGAATGGACATGTGTAACAGTATAACTTTAGACCGTCCCCTCGGTCTAAACGACACAATAACCATGCGATAACACCTTCAATGCTAACTTATTTCTTGCTTTGCCTTGACAGCCTTCCCCTGGTTTGGGATGGACATCGGCGGTACTCTGGTGAAGCTGGTCTACTTCGAGCCTAAGGACATCACGGCGGAGGAGGAACAGGAAGAGGTGGAAAACCTGAAGAGCATCCGCCGCTACTTGACCTCCAACACGGCGTACGGGAAGACGGGCGTCCGAGACGTCCACCTGGAACTGAAGAACCTGACCATGTGTGGCCGGACGGGCAACCTGCATTTCATCCGCTTCCCCACGCAGGCCATGCATCGCTTCATCCAGATGGGCAGCGACAAGAACTTCTCCAGCCTTCACACCACGCTCTGCGCCACGGGCGGAGGGGCCTACAAGTTCGAGAACGACTTCAGAACGGTGAGTGAGAGAATGAGACAACGGGTGACCTGACGACTTCAGAACGGTGAGTGAGAGAACGAGACAACGGGTGACCTGACGACTTCAGAACGGTGAGTGAGAGAACGAGACAACTGGTGACCTGACGACTTCAGAACGGTGAGTGTGAGAACGAGACAACGGGTGACCTGACGACTTCAGAAAGGTGAGTGAGAGAACGAGACAACGGGTGACCTGACGACTTCAGAACGGTGAGTGAGAGACTGAGACAACGGGTGACGAAGAAAAAAACTCTAGACAACCTTTACTCCACACAGACTCATACGAAGCTCTCCCTCACCCTCCATTTGGCAAATTTGACCATAAGTCTGTAATACCTACTTGTTTCAAGCAGACCACCATAGTCCCTGTGCCCAAGAAAGTAACCTGCCTAAATGACTATCTGTAGCCATGAAGTGCTTTGAAAGGCTGGTCATGGCTCACATCAACACCATTATCCCAGAAACCCTAGACCCACTCCAATTTGCATACTGCCCTAACAGATCCACAGATGACGCAATCTCAATTGCACTACACACTGCCCTTTCCCACCTGGACAAAAGGAACACCTATGTGAGAATGCTATTCATTGACTACAGCTCAGGGTTCAACACCATAGTACCCGCAAAGGACCCTGGGACTAAACGCCTCCCTCTGCAACTGGGTCCTGCACTCCCTGATGGGCCACCCCCAGGTGGTAAGGGTAGGCAACACATCTATCACGCTAATCTTCAACACTGGGGCCCCTCAGGGGTGCATGCTTAGTCTCCTCCTGTACTCCCTGTTCACCCACGACTAAGTGGCTAAACACGACTCCAATACCATTATTAAGTTTGCTGACCACACAACGGTGGTAGGCCTTATCACCGACAATGATGAGACCGCCTATATGGAGGAGGTCAGAGACCTGTCAGTATGGTGCCAGGACAACAACCTCTCCCTCAACGTGATCAAGACAAAGGAGATGATCGTGGACTACAGGAAAAGGAGGGCTGTACACTCCCCCATTCTCATCGACGGGGCTGCAGTGTGGCGAGTCAAGAGCTTCAAGTTCCTTGGTGTCCACATCCCGAACAAACTATTATGGTCCACTAACAAACTATCATGGTCCAAACACACCAAGACAGTTGTGAAGAGGGTACGACAAAAACGTTTCCCCATCAAGAGACTGAAAAGATTTGGCATGGGTCCTCAGATCCTCAAAACGTTCTACAGCTGCACCATCGAGAGCATCCAGACCGGTTGCATCACCACCTGACATGGCAACTGCTCTGCACCTGACCGTAAGGCCTACAGAGGGTAATGTGTCACTGGGGCCAAGCCTCCTGACGTCCAGGGCCTATATACTAGCCGGTGTCCGAGGAAGGCCCAAAAATTGTCCAAGACTCCAGTCACCTAAGCCATAGACTGTTCTCTCTGTTCCGCATGGCAAGCGGTACCAGTGTGCCAAGTCTAGGTCCAAAAGGCTCCTGAACAGCTTCTACCCCCCCCCCAAGCATTAAGACTGCTGAACAATTAATAAAATGGCCACCCAGACTATTTGCATTGAACCCCCCCCCCACCCCTTTGTTTTTACACTGCTGCTACTTGCTGTTTATTATCTATGCATAGTCACTTTACCCCTACCTACATGTACAAATTACTTTGACTAACCTGTACCCCTGCACATTGACTCGGAACCGGTACCCCCTGTATATAACCTCATTGTTGCAATTCTTTTTTTGGGGGTTTATTCAGTAAATATTTTCTTAACTCTATTTTCTATAAACTGCATTGTTGGTTAAGGGCTTGTAAGTCGGCATTTCACGGTAAGGTCTACTACACCTGTTGTATTCGGCGCGTGTGACTAATAGAGTTTGATTTGATTCCAGTCAAGGAAGGGTGTTCTGTGTTTGATAAGACATTGTTTTTAAAAATTTATCTGGACTTGAGGCCGACGCTTTACTGTACCAGTGCTGCGAAGACGAGCTGTGCTGTCAGGCACTTGGTTGTGGTGCTGACTGGCTGGGCTTCTATGTTGTCTGGCCGCAGACCTGATTTGTTTACGTAGTCAGGGTTGAGGGAGCAGGTGACTGAGGTTTTGCATCATGCTTTGGTTTTCCTCACACCACCTCTCTCTCTCCTCCCCCCCTCCTACAGATGGCTGATTTAGAGCTGTTGAAGCTGGACGAGCTTGATTGTCTGATTCACGGCCTGCTCTATGTGGACTCCGTGAGCTTCAACGGCCACCCTCAGTGTTACTACTTGGAGAACCCGTCAGACACCCAGAACAGTGTGAAGACACCGTGCAGTCTGGCCGACCCATTCCCTATGCTGCTGGTCAACATTGGATCTGGGGTTAGCATCCTGGCTGTGTACTCCAAAGACGACTACAAACGGGTCACCGGCACCAGGTACAGGGCACAGGGATGAACTTTACGTTTTTATTTTTTTAAAGCGTTGCAAGGTCTGTATTTTTATGATTTCTAGTAGTGTTTTAAAATCTGAAATGTTTCAGGACAGTGCTGTTCACCAGTGCCAATTCAAATCCATTTGTTGTATTGGTTTTACATACAGTATCTACATTCTTTGACGACAGTCCAAAGTAATTTTTGCTGATCATCAATGGACTGGGTTTTCCCAGGTGAGAGTTGTTTTCTAGCATGTGGGAGGAGTCATTGAACAGAAAGGAAATGTAAATATTGTAAATATTCCAAAATACTTTTGTTATTTTTAGTTTAGTTTTCCTCGTTAAAAAAAAAGAGAGGAGAATCATACCTTGTAATGTCAACAGAGATTACAGAGAAAAACAATAATTTACAACTTTCTTCTTTTACTACGAAGTGACAGACTCATTAGATCATTTGTTTTGGTTCTGTCCATATGTAGATCGTTTTTTTTTTTTTTGCAGGTTCAGGAACGGCTGAATAATTGAAACATTTACCTGGAGCTAAGTCTGCAAATAGCACTGCTGGGTGATTTAAAAAAAAAGTTATAGTCAATCAATCAATAATAGATACTGTCTGTCTGCACGTTGCACAGGGCAGTAGGGACGACCAGGGATGTTCTCTGTTTAGTGAGTCCTCCAGATCAGAGGCAGTAGGGATGACCAGGGATGTTCTCTGTTTAGTGAGTCCTCCAGATCAGAGGCAGTAGGGATGACCAGGGATGTGCTCTGTTTAGTGAGTCCTCCAGATCAGAGGCAGTAGGGATGACCAGGGATGTTCTCTGTTTAGTGAGTCCTCCAGATCAGAGGCAGTAGGGACGACCAGGGATGTTCTCTGTTTAGTGAGTCCTCCAGATCAGAGGCAGTAGGGACGACCAGGGATGTTCTCTGTTTAGTGAGTCCTCCAGATCAGAGGCAGTAGGGACGACCAGGGATGTTCTCTGTTTAGTGAGTCCTCCAGATCAGAGGCAGTAGGGATGACCAGGGATGTTCTCTGTTTAGTGAGTCCTCCAGATCAGAGGCAGTAGGGACGACCAGGGATGTTCTCTGTTTAGTGAGTCCTCCAGATCAGAGGCAGTAGGGACGACCAGGGATGTTCTCTGTTTAGTGAGTCCTCCAGATCAGAGGCAGTAGGGATGACCAGGGATGTTCTCTGTTTAGTGAGTCCTCCAGATCAGAGGCAGTAGGGATGACCAGGGATGTTCTCTGTTTAGTGAGTCCTCCAGATCAGAGGCAGTAGGGAGGACCAGGGATGTTCTCTGTTTAATGAGTGAATTGGACCCTTGTCCTGTCCTGCTAAACATTCACAATGTAAGTACTTTGAGGGTCAGGGAAAATGTAAAGAATAAAAAGTACATTGTTTTCTTTAGGAATGTAGTGGAGTAAAGGTACACGTTGTCAAAAAATATAACTAGTAAGGTACAGATACCCTAAAAAAAACAACTACTTAAGTATTTACACCACTGAAAAGGATAACTTGGCCGTGGTGAAGTCAGGGTTGGGTCGGGTAAAGGATAACTTGGCCGTGGTGAAGTCAGGGTTAGGTTGGGTAAAGGATAACTTGGCCGTGGTTAAGTCAGGGTTGGGTTGGGTAAAGGATAACTTGGCTGTGGTTAAGTCAGGGTTGGGTTGGGTAAAGGATAACTTGGCCGTGGTTAAGTCAGGGTTGGGTCTGGTAAAGGATAACTTGGCCGTGGTTAAGTCAGGGTTGGGTTGGGTAAAGGATAACTTGGCCGTGGTTAAGTCAGGGTTGGGTTGGGTAAAGGATAACTTGGCCGTGGTTAAGTCAGGGTTGGGTTGGGTAAAGGATAACTTGGCCGTGGTTAAGTCAGGGTTGGGTTGGGTAAAGGATAACTTGGCCGTGGTTAAGTCAGGGTTGGGTTGGGTAAAGGATAACTTGGCCGTGGTTAAGTCAGGGTTGGGTTGGGTAAAGGATAACTTGGCCGTGGTTAAGTCAGGGTTGGGTTGGGTAAAGGATAACTTGGCCGTGGTTAAGTCAGGGTTGGGTTGGGTAAAGGATAACTTGGCCGTGGTTAAGTCAGGGTTGGGTCGGGTAAAGGATAACTTGGCCGTGGTTAAGTCAGGGTTGGGTCGGGTAAAGGATAACTTGGCCGTGGTTAAGTCAGGGTTGGGTCGGGTAAAGGATAACTTGGCCGTGGTTAAGTCAGGGTTGGGTCGGGTAAAGGATAACTTGGCCGTGGTTAAGTCAGGGTTGGGTCTGGTAAAGGATAACTTGGCCGTGGTTAAGTGACCGGTCCTTGGCCTTGTGACAGTTCCTGAGGGCTTTGGGTCAGCTTACAGTTCCACTGTGACCTGTTCTGTCTACCTCCACAAGCACCCCCGGTCTCGGGCTGTGGGGGGACAGCCCGGTCTCGGGCTGTGGGGGGACAGCCCGGTCTCGGGCTGTGGGGGGACAGCCCGGTCTCGGGCTGTGGGGGGACAGCCCGGTCTCGGGCTGTGGGGGGACAGCCCGGTCTCGGGCTGTGGGGGGACAGCCCGGTCTCGGGCTGAGGGGGGAGTCCTTTTTAGGCCACTGTTGTATGTTCATTCAGAACCACTTTCCATGACCCCGGCACAAGGGACGAAGCCGTAACTTGAAGCATGCATGCGTGTAACTACAACATTTCACACATTTACGATTTGTTGTCATTGCCCATTTGATGTGTGCCTGATGCCTTCTCTGTGTCCTCCTCTCAGTCTTGGTGGGGGTACGTTCCTGGGCCTGTGCTGCCTGCTGACTGGGTGTGAGACATTTGAAGAGGCTCTGGATATGGCTAGCAGAGGCGACAGCCGCAATGTGGACAAGCTGGTGAGGGATATCTACGGAGGAGACTATGAGCGTTTCAGCCTCCAAGGATCTGCTGTAGCCTCCAGGTGAAGGAGGGATCACTCAGTACTGGAATTATACTTTATATACCATGATAATTATACTGGATATACCATATATATATATATATATATACACACTGAACAAAAATATATAAACGCAACATGCTACAATTTCAAATATTGAAGGAAATGCGAAATGAGTGTTTGAATCTTTTTTGGTTTGTTTTTTGGTTACTACATGATTCCATATGTGTTATTTCATAGTTTCAATGTCTTTTACTACCATTTATACAATGTAGAAAATAGTAAAAAGAAAGACAAACCCTGGAATGAGTAGGTGTGTCACTGTTCGACTGGTACTGTAAGCATGTACAGTAGAACTCAGAAGTTTACATACACTTAGGTTGGAGTCATTACAACTAGTTTACATATACTTAGGTTGGAGTCATTACAACTAGTTTACATACACTTAGGTTGGAGTCATTACAACTAGTTTACATACACTTAGGTTGGAGTCATTACAACTAGTTTACATACACTCAGGTTGGAGCCATTACAACTAGTTTACATACACTCAGGTTGGAGCCATTACAACTAGTTTACATACACTCAGGTTGGAGCCATTACAACTAGTTTACATACACTCAGGTTGGAGCCATTACAACTAGTTTACATACACTCAGGTTGGAGCCATTACAACTCATTTTTCAACCACTACACAAATGTCTTGTTAACAAACTATAGTTTTGGCAAGTCGGTTAGGACATCTACTTTGCATGACAAGTAATTTGTCCAACAATTGTTTACAGACCGATTATTTCACTTATAATTCACTGTATCACAAGTGGGTCAGAAGTTTACATACACTAAGTTGACTGTGCCTTTAAACAGCTTGGAAAATTCCAGAAAATGATGTCATGGCTTTAGAAGCTTCTGATAAGCTAATTGACATCATTTGAGTCAATTGGAGGTGTACCTGTGGATGTATTTCAAGGCCTACCTTCAAACTCAGTGCCTCTTTGCGTGACATCATGGGAAAATCTAAATAAATCAGCCAAGACCAGAGAAAATAAATTGTAGACCTCCACAAGTCTGGTTCATCCTTGGGAGCAGTTTCCACGCTCATCTGTACAAACAATAGTATGCAAGTATAAACACCATGGGACCACGCAGCCGTCATACCTCCCAGGAAGGAGACGCGTTCTGTCTCCTAGAGCTGAACGTACTTTGGTGCGAAAAGTGCAAATCAATCCCAGAACAACAGAAAAGTACCTTGTGAAGATACTGGAGAAAACAGGTACAACCATATCTATATCAACAGTAAAACAAGTCCTATATCGACATAACCTGAAAGGCCGCTCAGCAATGAAGAAGCCGCTGCTCCAAAATCGCCATAAAAAAGCCAGACTACGGTTTGCAACTGCACCTGGGGACAAAGATCGTACTTTTTGGAGAAAGGTCCTCTGGTCTGCTGAAACAAAAACAGAACTGTTTGGCCATAATGACCATCGTTATGTTTGGAGGAAAAAGGTTTCAAGCCGAAGAACACCATCCCAACTGTGAAGCATGGGGGTGGCAGCATCATGTTGTGGGGGTGCTTTGCTGCAGGAGGGACTGGTGCACTTCACAAAATAGATGGCAACATGAGGGAGTAAAATTGTGGATATATTGAAGATATGTGGATATATCAGTCAGGAAGTTAAAGCTTGGTCGCAAATGGGTCTTCCAAATGGACAATGACCTCAAGCATATTTTTATTTTACCTTTATTTAACCAGGCAAGTCAGTTAAGAACAAATTATTATTTTCAATGACGGCCTAGGAACAGTGGGTTAACTGCTTGTTCAGGGGCAGAATGACATACCTTGTCAGCTCGGGGGTTTGAACTTGCAACCTTCCGGTTACTAGTCCAACGCTCTAACCACTAGGCTACCCTGCCGCCCCATACTTCCAAAGTTGTGGCAAAATGGCTTAAGGACAACAAAGTCAAGGGATTGGAGTGGCCATCACAAAGCCCTGACCTCAATCCAATAGAAAATTTGTTGGCAGAACTGAAAAAGTGTATGCGAGCAAGGAGGCCTACAAACCTGACTCAGTTACACCAGCTCTGTCAGGAGGAATGGGCCAAAATTCACCCAACTTATTGTGGGAAGCTTGTGGAAGGCTACCTGAGGCATTTGACCAAGTTAAACAATATAAAGGCAATGCTAGCAAATACTAATTGAGTGTATATACATTTCTGACCCACTGGGAATGTGATGAAAGAAATAAAAGCTGAAATAAATCATTCTCTCTACTATTATTCTGACATTTCACATTCTTAAAATAAAGTGGTTATCCTAACTGACCTAAAACAGGGAATATTTACTAGGATTAAATGTCAGGAATTGTGAAAAACTGAGTTTAATGTATTTGGCCAAGGTGTATGTAAACTTCCGACTTCAAGTGTGTGTGTAATTGTTATGTTAGTTAATGAACTGTAGAAGCACATAGATATACGCTACACAGTACAAGGTGCAATGTAGGTTAAGTAACAGTGTCTTTGTCCCAGAAGAGATCTATATTACTGGCCTTGTCTTATGAAGTTCAATTCTCTATGAATTCTAAACTAAACTCTTAATGGTATCGTTTTTTAAATTTAAAGAAGCATTTGTTCCTTCCTAATAGAAGTTCTTGTAATTCTTATGTTATGCTTTTGTTATTTTAACACAGCTTTGGCCACATGATGAGTAAACAGAAACGAGACTCCATCAGCAAAGAGGACCTGGCCCGGGCTATGCTGGTCACCATCACCAATAACATCGGTTCCATTGCACGCATGTGTGCCGTCAACGAGGTCATCGCACAAACATTCTCCCTGCAGTTTGCGTTATATTAATATTCATTCACTTAGACAACTACTTCTCCTGAGAATATTAACTAAAGGGCTTATTTGCATTGACACTTTTCTTACATCTGAGTCTTTTTAGTCAGTTATCCAGAGTGACTTAGTGCGTTTATCTTACGGTAGTGTAACCGGTGTGAAATGGCTAGCTAGTTAGCGGTGGTGCGCTAGTAGCGTTTCAATCGATGCCGTCACTCACTCCGAGACCTTTAGAAGTAGTTGTTTCTGTAAGAGCTGCGGGTTTTGTGGAGCGATAGATAACGATGCTTCGTGGGAGGCAGTTGATGACGTGGTCCCTGGTTCGAGCCCAGGTTTTGGGGGTGCAAGGAGAGGAACGGAAAGCAATACTGTTACAGTAGCTAGGTGAGACAACCACATTTCAGTCTTTTTTGGGGTGGTTTTCTGTATGCTTTCAGCTTCTTTAGTGTTTCCATGGTGATCAAGCAGCATTTGTACAGGGCTTTCAAAGTGCACCGAACTTCAGCTCCGCCACCACCATCTGGCCCGTAGACCTTTTTCCAAAAGCGTGAACTACAGTATAGAATTGTTTCTCGGCAATAGAGTAATGTTTTAGTGTGATCTCTCTAATAGTGATAGCTCTGACAAGAGGCCAAGAGGCCCGACACATAAGCTTGAATAAAATAAGTGATACTAGCAAAGAGTCGTGTGCAGGTTTCTCTTTTATTTGACGTTCCCACACACCTGCTACAAGATCACTCAGATGTGGGGCTGCTTTAAAAAAAATAGTGTCGGTGATCGTACAGATTCTGTACCAGCTGACTTCCTTCTCAGCTCTGGCCTTGTATGTTGATAACAGGGGAAGTACAGCAGACTCCTGTCTTTTAGCTCCACTTTGTGGTAATCATGAGTACTTATTTGTATCCCCATTGGCTGTTGGTATGTTATTAGGATCCCCATTGGCTGTTAGTATGTTATTAGGATCCCCATTGGCTGTTGGTATGTTATTAGGATCCCCATTGGCTGTTGGTATGTTATTAGGATCCCCATTGGCTGTTGGTATGTTATTAGGATCCCCATTGGCTGTTGGTATGTTATTAGGATCCCCATTGGCTGTTGGTATGTTATTAGGATCCCCATTGGCTGTTGGTATGTTATTAGGATCCCCATTGGCTGTTAGTATGTTATTAGGATCCCCATTGGCTGTTGGTATGTTATTAGGATCCCCATTGGCTGTTGGTATGTTATTAGGATCCCCATTGGCTGTTGGTATGTTATTAGGATCCCCATTGGCTGTTAGTATGTTATTAGGATCCCCATTGGCTGTTGGTATGTTATTAGGATCCCCATTGGCTGTTGGTATGTTATTAGGATCCCCATTGGCTGTTGGTATGTTATTAGGATCCCCATTGGCTGTTGGTATGTTATTTTTATTTATTTATTTTTATTTTACCTTTATTTAACCAGGTAGGCAAGTTGAGAACAAGTTCTCATTTACAATTGCGACCTGGCCAAGATAAAGCAAAGCAGTTCGACAGATAAAACGACACAGAGTTACACATGGAGTAAAAACAAACATACAGTCAATAATGCAGTATAAACAAGTCTATATACAATGTGAGCAAATGAGGTGAGAAGGGAGGTAAAGGCAAAAAAGGCCAAGATGGCAAAGTAAATACAATATAGCAAGTAAAATACTGGAATGGTAGTTTTGCAATGGAAGAATGTGCAAAGTAGAAATAAAAAAATAATGGGGTGCAAAGGAGCAAAATAAATAAATAAATTAAAATTAAATACAGTTGGGAAAGAGGTAGTTGTTTGGGCTAAATTATAGGTGGGCTATGTACAGGTGCAGTAATCTGTGAGCTGCTCTGACAGTTGGTGCTTAAAGCTAGTGAGGGAGATAAGTGTTTCCAGTTTCAGAGATTTTTGTAGTTCGTTCCAGTCATTGGCAGCAGAGAACTGGAAGGAGAGGCGGCCAAAGAAAGAATTGGTTTTGGGGGTGACTAGAGAGATATACCTGCTGGAGCGTGTGCTACAGGTAGGAGATGCTATGGTGACCAGCGAGCTGAGATAAGGGGGGACTTTACCTAGCAGTGTCTTGTAGATGACATGGAGCCAGTGGGTTTGGCGACGAGTATGAAGCGAGGGCCAGCCAACGAGAGCATACAGGTCGCAATGGTGGGTAGTATATGGGGCTTTGGTGATAAAACGGATTGCACTGTGATAGACTGCATCCAATTTGTTGAGTAGGGTATTGGAGGCTATTTTGTAAATGACATCGCCAAAGTCGAGGATTGGTAGGATGGTCAGTTTTACAAGGGTATGTTTGGCAGCATGAGTGAAGGATGCTTTGTTGCGAAATAGGAAGCCAATTCTAGATTTAACTTTGGATTGGAGATGTTTGATATGGGTCTGGAAGGAGAGTTTACAATCTAACCAGACACCTAAGTATTTGTAGTTGTCCACGTATTCTAAGTCAGAGCCGTCCAGAGTAGTGATGTTGGACAGGCGGGTAGGTGCAGGCAGCGATCGGTTGAAGAGCATGCATTTAGTTTTACTTGCATTCAAGAGCAATTGGAGGCCACGGAAGGAGAGTTGTATGGCATTGAAGCTTGCCTGGAGGGTTGTTAACACAGTGTCCAGAGAAGGGCCGGAAGTATACAGAATGGTGTCGTCTGCGTAGAGGTGGATCAGGGACTCACCAGCAGCAAGAGCGACCTCATTGATGTATACAGAGAAGAGAGTCGGTCCAAGAATTGAACCCTGTGGCACCCCCATAGAGACTGCCAGAGGTCCGGACAGCAGACCCTCCGATTTGACACACTGAACTCTATCAGAGAAGTAGTTGGTGAACCAGGCGAGGCAATCATTTGAGAAACCAAGGCTGTCGAGTCTGCCGATGAGGATATGGTGATTGACAGAGTCGAAAGCCTTGGCCAGATCAATGAATACGGCTGCACAGTAATGTTTCTTATCGATGGCGGTTAAGATATCGTTTAGGACCTTGAGCGTGGCTGAGGTGCACCCATGACCAGCTCTGAAACCAGATTGCATAGCAGAGAAGGTATGGTGAGATTCGAAATGGTCGGTAATCTGTTTGTTGACTTGGCTTTCGAAGACCTTAGAAAGGCACGGTAGGATAGATATAGGTCTGTAGCAGTTTGGGTCAAGAGTGTCCCCCCCTTTGAAGAGGGGGATGACCGCAGCTGCTTTCCAATCTTTGGGAATCTCAGACGACACGAAAGAGAGGTTGAACAGGCTAGTAATAGGGGTGGCAACAATTTTGGCAGATAATTTTAGAAAGAAAGGGTCCAGATTGTCTAGCCCGGCTGATTTGTAGGGGTCCAGATTTTGCAGCTCTTTCAGAACATCAGCTGAATGGATTTGGGAGAAGGAGAAATGGGGAAGGCTTGGGCGAGTTGCTGTTGGGGGTGCAGTGCTGTTGTCCGGGGTAGGAGTAGCCAGGTGGAAAGCATGGCCAGCCGTAGAAAAATGCTTATTGAAATTCTCAATTATGGTGGATTTATCAGTGGTGACAGTGTTTCCTATCTTCAGTGCAGTGGGCAGCTGGGAGGAGGTGTTCTTATTCTCCATGGACTTTACAGTGTCCCAGAACTTTTTTGAGTTAGTGTTGCAGGAAGCAAATTTCTGCTTGAAAAAGCTAGCCTTGGCTTTTCTAACTGCCTGTGTATAATGATTTCTAGCTTCCCTGAACAGCTGCATATCACGGGGGCTGTTCGATGCTAATGCAGAACGCCATAGGATGTTTTTGTGTTGGTTAAGGGCAGTCAGGTCTGGGGAGAACCAAGGGCTATATCTGTTCCTGGTTCTAAATTTCTTGAATGGGGCATGTTTATTTAGGATGGTTTGGAAGGCATTTTTAAAAAATATCCAGGCATCCTCTACTGACGGGATGAGATCAATATCCTTCCAGGATACCCCGGCCAGGTCGATTAGAAAGGCCTGCTCGCAGAAGTGTTTCAGGGAGCGTTTTACAGTGATGAGTGGCGGTCGTTTGACCGCTGACCCATTACGGATGCAGGCAATGAGGCAGTGATCGCTGAGATCTTGGTTGAAGACAGCAGAGGTGTATTTAGAGGGGAAGTTGGTTAGGATGATATCTATGAGGGTGCCCGTGTTTAAGGTTTTGGGGAGGTACCTGGTAGGTTCATTGATAATTTGTGTGAGATTGAGGGCATCAAGTTTAGATTGTAGGATGGCTGGGGTGTTAAGCATGTTCCAGTTTAGGTCGCCTAGCAGCACGAACTCTGAAGATAGATGGGGGGCAATCAGTTCACATATGGTGTCCAGAGCACAGCTGGGGGCAGAGGGTGGTCTATAGCAGGCGGCAACAGTGAGAGACTTGTTTTTAGAGAGGTGGATTTTTAAAAGTAGAAGTTCAAATTGTTTGGGTACAGACCTGGATAGTAGGACAGAACTCTGCAGGCTATCTTTGCAGTAGATTGCAACACCGCCCCCTTTGGCAGTTCTATCTTGTCTGAAAATGTTGTAGTTTGGAATTAAAATGTCTGAGTTTTTGGTGGTCTTCCTAAGCCAGGATTCAGACACAGCTAGAACATCCGGGTTGGCAGAGTGTGCTAAAGCAGTGAATAGAACAAACTTAGGGAGGAGGCTTCTAATGTTAACATGCATGAAACCAAGGCTATTACGGTTACAGAAGTCGTCAAAAGAGAGCGCCTGGGGAATAGGAGTGGAGCTAGGCACTGCAGGGCCTGGATTCACCTCTACATCGCCAGAGGAACATAGGAGGAGTAGAATAAGGGTACGGCTAAAAGCTATGAGAATTGGTCGTCTAGAACGTCTGGAACATAGAGTAAAAGGAGGTTTCTGGGGGCGATAAAATAGCATCAAGGTATAATGTACAGACAAATGTATGGTAGGATGTGAATACAGTGGAGGTAAACCTAGGTATTGAGTGATGAAGAGAGAGATATTGTCTCTAGAAACATCGTTGAAACCAGGAGATGTCATTGCATGTGTGGGTGGTGGAACTAATAGGTTGGATAAGGTATAGTGAGCAGGACTAGAGGCTCTACAGTGAAATAAGCCAATAAACACTAACCAGAACAGAAATGGACAAGACATATTGACATTGAGGAGAGGCATGCTTAGTCGAGTGATCAAAAGGGTCCGGTGAGTGGAGATGTTGGTTGGTGATTTAGACAGCTAGCCAGGGCATCGGTAGCAGGCTAGCATAGGATGGAGGTCTGTTGTTAGCTACCTCTTGCGTCAGTAGATTAGTGGGGTTCCGTGTGGTAGAGGGGATTAATCCAAATCACACAACAACAACAAAAATAAAAACAATAGATATAGTTATAGAGGCCCAAGAAGAAAACATAATAATAATAATAATAATAATAAAAAATAAAAAAATAAATATAAATATATTTTAAAAAAAATGTCCGATTGTCTATTCAGATAGCAGCCGGTAAGACAGCTAACGGTTAGCAGGCCGCAGATGGGCGTTCAGGTAACGTCGCGACGGAGGAGCCAGCCAAATAACTCCTTCGGGTAGATAACGTCGGCAGTCCAGTTGTGAAGGCCCGGTGGGGCTCCGCGAAAGCAGTAAAACGGGTCCGGATAGGTGACTGCAGCCCAGGTGTGATTGATGGAACTCAGGAGTGATTGACGGAGCTTGCTAGCTCCGGAATAATTGATGTTTGCTCCGGAATCGACGAAGGCCGATAGTCACACGGATAGCAGCTAGCTAGCTGTGAGATCCGGGTATGAATGTCCAGAGAGCAGTCGAAATCCAGGGACATGGAGAGAAAAATTGGTCCGGTATGTTCCGTTCCGAGCCGCGCTGCGCCGTACAGAACTGGCGATAGATTTTCGAGCTAAAGGATAGCTGATGACCACAAACCGTGGTTAGCTGGATACTAACGATTTGCCAGTAAAGGAGCTAACTAGCTTCTGAACTAGCTTCTGGATTAGCTTCTGGCTAGTTTCAGGCTAGCTTCTTGGAGTTTCTGGCTAGCTTCTTGGAGGATTACAGATCTGAGGTAAATAATACTTTTTTATAAATATACATTGGTGAGGCGGGTTGCAGGAGAGTGTTTTGAAGATGAGTTGATGGAAAATAAAAATAAAATGTATGTGAAAAAGTTGTAAATATATATATATACAGGACACGACAAGACGAGGACAAAAGACGTCTGAACTGCTATGCCACCTTGGAGAGTTTTTGGGATCCCCATTGGCTGTTGGTATGTTATTAGGATCCCCATTGGCTGTTGGTATGTTATTAGGATCCCCATTGGCTGTTGGTATGTTATTAGGATCCCCATTGGCTGTTGGTATGTTATTAGGATCCCCATTGGCTGTTGGTATGTTATTAGGATCCCCATTGGCTGTTAGTATGTTATTAGGATCCCCATTGGCTGTTGGTATGTTATTAGGATCCCCATTGGCTGTTGGTATGTTATTAGGATCCCCATTGGCTGTTGGTATGTTATTAGGATCCCCATTGGCTGTTAGTATGTTATTAGGATCCCCATTGGCTGTTGGTATGTTATTAGGATCCCCATTGGCTGTTGGTATGTTATTAGGATCCCCATTGGCTGTTGGTATGTTATTAGGATCCCCATTGGCTGTTGGTATGTTATTAGGATCCCCATTGGCTGTTGGTATGTTATTAGGATCCCCATTGGCTGTTGGTATGTTATTAGGATCCCCATTGGCTGTTGGTATGTTATTAGGATCCCCATTGGCTGTTGGTATGTTATTAGGATCCCCATTGGCTGTTGGTATGTTATTAGGATCCCCATTGGCTGTTGGTATGTTATTAGGATCCCCATTGGCTGTTGGTATGTTATTAGGATCCCCATTGGCTGTTGGTATGTTATTAGGATCCCCATTGGCTGTTGGTATGTTATTAGGATCCCCATTGGCTGTTGGTATGTTATTAGGATCCCCATTGGCTGTTGGTATGTTATTAGGATCCCCATTGGCTGTTGGTATGTTATTAGGATCCCCATTGGCTGTTGGTATGTTATTAGGATCCCCATTGGCTGTTGGTATGTTATTAGGATCCCCATTGGCTGTTGGTATGTTATTAGGATCCCCATTGGCTGTTGGTGTGTTTGTTAGGATCCCCATTGGCTGTTGGTGTGTTTTGTTAGGATCCCCATTGGCTGTTGGTATGTTATTAGGATCCCCATTGGCTGTTGGTATGTTATTAGGATCCCCATTGGCTGTTGGTATGTTATTAGGATCCCATTGGCTGTTGGTATGTTATTAGGATCCCCATTGGCTGTTGGTATGTTATTAGGATCCCCATTGCTGTTGGTATGTTATTAGGATCCCCATTGGCTGTTGGTATGTTATTAGGATCCCCATTGGCTGTTGGTATGTTATTAGGATCCCCATTGGCTGTTGGTATGTTATTAGGATCCCCATTGGCTGTTGGTATGTTATTAGGATCCCCATTGGCTGTTGGTATGTTATTAGGATCCCCATTGGCTGTTGGTATGTTATTAGGATCCCCATTGGCTGTTGGTATGTTATTAGGATCCCCATTGGCTGTTGGTATGTTATTAGGATCCCCATTGGCTGTTGGTATGTTATTAGGATCCCCATTGGCTGTTGGTATGTTATTAGGATCCCCATTGGCTGTTGGTATGTTATTAGGATCCCCATTGGCTGTTGGTATGTTATTAGGATCCCCATTGGCTGTTGGTATGTTATTAGGATCCCCATTGGCTGTTGGTATGTTATTAGGATCCCCATTGGCTGTTGGTATGTTATTAGGATCCCCATTGGCTGTTGGTATGTTATTAGGATCCCATTGGCTGTTGGTATGTTATTAGGATCCCCATTGGCTGTTGGTATGTTATTAGGATCCCCATTGGCTGTTGGTATGTTATTAGGATCCCCATTGGCTGTTGGTATGTTATTAGGATCCCCATTGGCTGTTGGTATGTTATTAGGATCCCCATTGGCTGTTGGTATGTTATTAGGATCCCCATTGGCTGTTGGTGTGTTTTGTTAGGATCCCCATTGGCTGTTGGTGTGTTTTGTTAGGATCCCCATTGGCTGTTGGTGTGTTTTGTTAGGATCCCCATTGGCTGTTAGTATGTTATTAGGATCCCCATTGGCTGTTGGTATGTTATTAGGATCCCCATTGGCTGTTGGTATGTTGTTAGGATCCCCGTTCAGCTACTCTTCCTGGGGTCCACATGAAACATGACGTAATACAGAACATTAATAGACAAGAACAGCTCAAGGAGAGAACTACATACATTTCAGAAAACAATGTTTCTGGAGTTCTGTTATGAACTGCATATTGCCCGTCTCTGCATGTTTTGGATACATTCAATATTTTTAACATTTAAATTGATGCCAGAACTATGACATTTTTCACTTTCAGAAAATCGAGAGAGTTGTGTTTGTTGGGAATTTCTTACGGATCAACACCGTGTCTACTAAGCTGCTGGCCTACGCCATGGACTTCTGGTCCAAGGGACAACTGAAGGCCCTGTTCCTAGAACACGAGGTACAACACTTGATTTGAATTGGAAGATGTAGATTCTGTCAGACTGAATGTAAACAAAGTTGTCAACTCTACCCCCAAAGCTCCCAGAGTTCATAATCATAATTTGAGCATTAGTAATAATACTATATTTATTACGTTGTATGTTTTCTGTAGGGATATTTTGGCGCAGTTGGGGCATTCCTGGAGCTGCTAAAGTCGTCTGAGGAGCCATGATGATATGCCAATGTCATCCCTCAAGAAGCTGCCGAGAAGCCGCCACAGGAAACTGGAAAAGCCATTTAATAATTTAACTCTAAATATCTTTGAACTATTTTCTCTAAAATCCCCTCAAATAGAGGTTTTATTAATAAAGATAATGTAATGTCTCATGTCATGAACCCTGTGTGGCAGGTAATTGCTAAGGGTCACAGAGACTGTGTTAGTTTCTTGGTACTGTGTGTAAATATCTATTCTCGTAGTTCTAGAGTGCACTAAAGCCAAAACCTGCTGAGATTTTACATGTGTGACAGGAGTCTGCAGTCTTCGGTATAGAGGACAGGGTGTTTCTCTCAACATATGAATATTGCCTTGTCTGCTGCTGTTCTGTCCATCATTGTGAAAAAGGGGGGGGGGGGGGGTGGTGGTGGTGTGTGTGTGGCAGGTAATTGCTAAGGGTCACAGAGACTGTGTTACTTTCTTGGTACTGTGTGTAAATATCTATTCTCGTAGTTCTAGAGTGCACTAAAGCCAAAACCTGCTGAGATTTTACCTGTGTGACAGGAGTCTGCAGTCTTCGGTATAGAGGACAGGGTGTTTCTCTCAACATATGAATATTGCCTTGTCTGCTGCTGTTCTGTCCATCATTGTGAAAAAGGGGGGGGGGGTGGTGGTGTGTGTAAGTTCTATTTGTATCAAATGAAGGGACCAAAGAGGCTGATTCATCATAATTGACTGTCCCTTTTAATTCAGCATGTCACAACGAGGGTCCACTCTCCTGTTGCTTGTGTCACATTCATCATAGGTTTATTAACACATCACGGTTAACAGATATGTCGTGTTTATAAACTCTTGGTTCACCAGCCTCCAAACTCTCTAGTCTCTTTTTTAGTGATGACGTTATGTTGGTACGTCTGTCAGGTTAAGATATTATGTTATGAATCTTGATACTTTGGTTATTTTGAGATGCTGCACTACGAGTCCAGTAGAAGTATCCACTTCTGTTTGTTGCACACTTGCCTACCTAATAAAGTGTTTGTTGCACACTTGCCTACCTAATAAAGTGTGCCCTATCTTCTCCAAACCCCGGACCATAACGACACCCCTCTACAGCCAGTGGTGATGTAAAATCGTCTAGTGTTTTGAATTGCCTAGTAAGGACTGTTTTGTGGTGTTTTATCTCACCTGGTTGTAAGAAAGGTACATAACTACTGGCAGCAGTTTGTCTACATAGTGATTTAAAATTTAAAAAAAGTATTTTATCTTATGTCGGTGTGGGAGTTCCTCACCCAGTGCGGAGGGTTCATTTACCTGCAGTTTGGACAGGACATCTCTATTTTGGCCCCCAAAAGCAATTCCCATAGCTGCTATCAATTTTCTTGTTTTATACATCAGTTAAAACTATTCAATGTGAAGGTGCTTGTCGCTAGAATATTGAAGGACCACCACACTAGACATGATTTAGCTAGTAGTCAAAGAAACATCCCATTTATTGCGTCCATCATAATGACCTCATAAAACAGTGGCACCTCCTCTGTTAGAATCCAATGTCTCAACCTTTGCTATTATGACATCACAGAATGTTCTGTTCTGTTCTTTTTGTTGTTGTTGTTGCCTTCCTCCTCTCCCTGTTGGTTAATGGCCTCCGCCTATCAGGTGGCACCGTTGTCAAACTGGGTAGCAGTTTACTTACTGGCTATTCTGTGCCACCCACTTCTCACCTCAAACTTGTTTTGTTGCCTTTTTTGTTTTTAGTAGAACTATGATTCTGTGCCCTACGGTCTCTTTTTGTTCTTCATGTGAAGTGTTTATGATTCAGTGTGGTTCTTTTGTGAAGGCTTCAGTTAGACCTATGTGAAGTCACGAGTCTCACTGCAACATGGACTTTAGTCGGGTTAGTAGATGGTATCATTCAACTGCATGGGATTCTGACTTGATTTCATAAAGATCTTATTTGTACTTTTTTTGAGGGGGGGGGGGTGATTTTTCAAACGTTCATGTTGTGGTTTTCTGTATCGTTTGTTGCTTTTGGCTCAGTTATTGCAAGCATCCCCTGTTCACATTTGAATGCATGCTCTTGTGAAAGTGACAATAGGCCTTGGTACTAGTCTGGATCAATGGTTAAATTTGGGATTACCATTTCAATATTTATGACCCCCCCCCCAATATCAGATTTGTATATTATATTTACCCCCAATAGCAGGTCCCAATTTACATTATATTTATTGAAGTGTAATAACTAATAACTACTGATATGTTGAAATATGTTGATATGTTGAAACACCTCAAGCGTCCGAAAACAACGTCCTGTAAAGTAACTGACGTCCTTGTGCTGTGAGGTACCATTTACGTTTCTCTGTACTTACAAACCAATAGCAGGTCCCAATTTACATTATATTTATTGAAGTGTAATAACTAATAACTACTGATATGTTGATATGTTGAAACACCTCAAGCGTCCGAAAACAACGTCCTGTAAAGTAACTGACGTCCTTGTGCTGTGAGGTACCATTTACGTTTCTCTGTACTTACAAACCAATAGCAGGTCCCAATTTACATTATATTTATTGAAGTGTAATAACTAATAACTACTGATATGTTGAAATATGTTGATATGTTGAAACACCTCAAGCGTCCGAAAACAACGTCCTGTAAAGTAACTGACGTCCTTGTGCTGTGAGGTACCATTTACGTTTCTCTGTACTTACAAACCTCACATTTCCTGCCAAGTTAAATTATTGAGTGAAGTTCAAATAAGGTTTTCTTTTTTGCATTCAAGACACTCCTTGAAGACGACCTTACAAATCTGGTATTGGAGCATTGTGAATACATGCCTGCCGTTCAAGTCAGTTTTTAGTATGTTAGCCTGGCTCAATGTGAAGCTCGTCTGTTAGCCTGGCTCAATGTGAAGCTCGTCTGTTAGCCTGGCTCAATGTGAAGCTCGTCTGTTAGCCTGGCTCAATGTGAAGCTCGTCTGTTAGCCTGGCTCAATGTGAAACTCGTCTGTTAGCCTGGCTCAATGTGAAGCTCGTCTGTTAGCCTGGCTCAATGTGAAGCTCGTCTGTTAGCCTGGCTCAATGTGAAGCTCGTCTGTTAGCCTGGCTCAATGTGAAGCTCGTCTTCCTCTAGTATTTACAGTGCCTTGCGAAAGTATTCGGCCCCCTTGAACTTTGCGACCTTTTGCCACAATTCAGGCTTCAAACATAAAGATATAAAACTATTTTTTTTGTGAAGAATCAACAACAAGTGGGACACAATCATGAAGTGGAACGACATTTATTGGATATTTCAAACTTTTTTAACAAATCAAAAACAAAAAAATTGGGCGTGACAGGGAAGATGGTTAAAAAAAAAACACCCATCAAATCTGTATTATGTAAGAGCTCTGTTTGTACAAGGAATATTACTTGCCACAGCATACGGACATTTGCCTCATGCATCTGCTTTGCGCCCATGATAAGGCTCTATTGAGTGATTTGGCGTTAAAGCAAAATCCTCAGAGGTATCCCTTGACCCTCGTTAGTGAACAGGAGAAGCCTTAGTGGTATCCCTTGACCCTCGTTAGTGAACAGGAGAAGTCTTAGTGGTATCCCTTGACCCTCGTTAGTGAACAGGAGAAGCCTTAGTGGTATCCCCTTGACCCTCGTTAGTGTTAATGAACAGGAGAAGCCTCAGTGGTATCCCTTGACCCTCGTTAGTGAACAGGAGAAGCCTCAGTGGTATCCCTTGACCCTCGTTAGTGAACAGGAGAAGCCTCAGTGGTATCCCTTGACCCTCGTTAGTGAACAGGAGAAGCCTTAGTGGTATCCCTTGACCCTCGTTAGTGAACAGGAGAAGCCTCAGTGGTATCCCTTGACCCTCGTTAGTGAACAGGAGAAGCCTTAGTGGTATCCCCTTGACCCTCGTTAGTGAACAGGAGAAGCCTTAGTGGTATCCCCTTGACCCTCGTTAGTGAACAGGAGAAGCCTTAGTGGTATCCCTTGACCCTCGTTAGTGTTAATGAACAGGAGTTTAATCCCTGGTAAAGATCAGAGAACATGCTATACAGTAGCTTCTGTATTAATCTATTTTATGTTCTAGCAATGCTGCAAATTCTGCCAATAAATCCAAAACAAGCAAGTGATTTGGTTGTTCAAAGCTTTTGTTTTGTGATCTTAAGAATTATGCAAACTGGTTTGTCTTTTTTTTGTGTTTTTTTTGTTGTTCTTGATTGAGTTTCTTCTGCTGATATTTAAACAACACCATCTATAGTCTGGAAAGCTTTATAGGATGGACCTTTTTATCACTGATCTGATAGGATGGACCTTTTTATCACGCTGATCTGATAGGATGGACCTTTTTATCACGCTGATCTGATTGGATGGACCTTTTTATCACGCTGATCTGATAGGATGGACCTTTTTATCACTCTGATCTGATAGGATGGACCTTTTTATCACGCTGATCTGATAGGATGGACCTTTTTATCACTCTGATCTGATAGGATGGACCTTTTTACCACGCTGATCTGATAGGATGGACCTTTTTATCACGCTGATCTGATAGGATGGACCTTTTTATTATGTTGATCTGAATGTACTGTACCTGTAAATATATCCGCCAGAAATCTTTCTGCTAATGCAATGTCTAACCTCTTTACTGTGTGTAAGGCTACGTTCACACAGGTTGCCCAATTCTGATCTCTTGCCCAATCAGATCAGATCTTTTGCCAATATTGGGGCCAAAAGATCAGAATTGGGCTTCCTGTGTAAATGCAACACAGGAACACTGGAAATATGCTGTCACAGTGTGTGTGTTCTGGAATGTAAGTTATTTTCTGAAAGGAATACATTTGTGAAGCTATTAAGATGTGTTAATTGGTGATTATTGATGCTGTCGGGGGGGGATTGGTAATTATTTAACTAGGCAAGACGGTTAAGAACAAATTCTTATTTACAGTAAAGGTCTACCCTGTCCAAATCCTAACCTGGACGATGCTGGGTTTGGTGATTGGTGATGCTGTCAGGGAGAGGGGGGGATTGGTGATGCTGTCAGGGAGAGGGGGAGGTTGGTGATTCTTGATGCTGTCAGGGAGAGGGGGAGGTTGGTGATTCTTGATGCTGTCAGGGCTTGGGCCCCTCTCTCGGGGCGAACCCATTCCAGGGCTTGGGCCCCTCTCTCGGGGCGAACCCATTCCAGGGCTTGGGCCCCTCTCTCGGGGCGAACCCATTCCAGGGCGCCCTGTCCTTCACAAAGAAGTCTCCAGGTCGCCCTGTCCTTCACCAGCTTCTCCAGGATCGGTTGCGTTACCGCACTTCATGTAAAAATGTGTGAGGTGAAAATGGACAAACTAAAGGGTGTGAAATATATTAGGGTAGTCGGTGGACATTCGGAACCTTGTTTGAAGTCAGTAGGTCACATGACCAAGGTTTGAAATCTGAATGTAAAAAAAAGTTTGTACTTTGTTTACGCTCCCTAACTAATTCAACTCAGAATACAAAATGCTGCTCACATTTCCACTTTTATTAGCTTTGGAAAGTGAATTAATGTCCAAATCATGAAAATAAGACCTGTGCAATGTTTCCAACATCATGACACTTATTTGGAGTCTGTGGCTCAGGTGGTTTGAAAGCTATTGAGGTTTTAAAGTGTGAATATCCAACTTGAAACTTGTGTAGTGCTAGGGCAAAACCAAAACGTGCACCCAGGGTGAGCCCCAAGACCGAGTTTGGGTAACTCTGCTCCAGAGCAACAGTGAACCTTTCTCTCCCGAAGACTGCACTCCATTGTCTAGATTTCCTTCTGGGCACAAGAGGGCACCGTTTTCCCGGAGATAAATTATAATTCTCAATCGTGCATTTTACCTCGACGTTTGGCCCGCGAGACATTCTGTAGGACCGTCGTTATGGTGCGTTCATATATTTAGACACGTCACAGCACGACACATGTTGGGTGGCTTTTCCGAACAACTAAAAAGCAATACAAACTGACATACATACAGAGGTGAATATGGCGGACGTTTCTGAGAGGACGCTGCAAGTTGCAATCGCTATTTCATTCGCAGTCGGTTTCCTTTCTGGATGGCAGGCCAACCGAGCGCGGAGGAAGTTCCTGGATTGGAGAAAGAAACGACTGCAGGATAAACTCTCAGAAACACAGAAGAAATTGGACTTGGCATGAAAGTGAAGTAGGGTGTGTAAGTAATTGACCTATGTGTTGATTGCGTGTAGCTACATTGTATCAAACATGTTGTAACAGACACGTTAGATAACTGGAAACGTTGCATTAGGCCTAGCCTACATTCCGTGTACAAATGGCACAAATTCGGATTTAACCTAGGTTTGTTGAAAGGGTTGCAGCCTGACATTTTAGCCTCGCAATCCATGGAGTCGTTTAACTTTTTATTATTTTCACAAGGGGGAAATACGAAATAATCCTTTAATAAGTGTTTGAGTTGATTTCTTTGGTAGCCTAGCCCTAGTTTACAGTTGGGCATAATTACCGCATGAAGTAATAATGATTGTTCTTCTGTTTTCAGGTCGTCACCAAAATACATGTTCTGCTGTCAGATCATGGACTTCCAATACAAGGATTGGGATCGTTGTCACAACCCGCAGAACTGAAGCAAGATACAATGACAAGTTTCTGAACATGTTTTGTGATTTGGTGACCGTGTTTTGCTGGGTGACAGTGTTTTGCTTCGAGACTACTGCCGTTTTTACGTTTGAATAAAAGTATGTTTTGTTACATCCTGTGTTTTGAAGATGCCTATGGTAGTTTACTGTCTTTTATATAGTCTAACTATTGTGTCCAAATCCATTGCGCTGAATTTTCCCAATCCTAAATCGACTTTACGCACAGGTGGAGATGTGGGAGGATTTGTTACTCCTGTCATACATACCCTTTAAAATATCCACAAGTGCATTGGGCGTTTGTGTATAGGGCTCAGTTTGGGATGGGGCCGTATCAACCATCACTCTTATGAGCACCTATGTGAATTTAAATAAAATATATATATACATTTATGGAAGAGAGATTTTATTGTACATACAAAATCAGCATAGCGGACTAAAATCCACTCTATTGTTCGGAAGTTTCTGAGTTGAGGAACTTCACCATGGAGTGGAGTTCAGTCTGCTACAATCAGCCATTTATCTGTGATATAAGAATGCATGTGGATTATGTTAGCAATGTTCTCTAGGGGACTTTTATTTTGAAGGAGGAATTATTTGATCAAGGAACCTATTTGACCCGGAAGTGATTCCGAGTGGTGTCATAAGTATACTGAAAAAAATATATATAAATGCAACGATTTTACTGAGTTAAAGTTCATATAAGAAAATCAGTCAATTAAAATAAATTCATTAGGCCCTATTCTGTGGATTTCACATGACTGGGCATGAGCGCAGCCATGGGGGAACCAGGCCCAGCCAATCAGAATTAGTTTTTTCCCCACAAAATGATTTTATTATAGGTAGAAATACTCCTGTGTCATCAGCTGTCTTTTTGGCTGGTTTCAGACGATCCCGCAGGTGACGATGCTGATTACAGTGGTCCTGGGCTGGTGTGGTTACATGTGGTCTGCGGTTGTGAGGCCGGTTGGACGTACTGCCAAAATCTCAAAAACGAATTTGGAGGTGGCTTATGGTAGAGAAATGAACATTACATTCTCTGGCAACAGCTCTGGTGTACATTCCTGCAGTCAGCATGCCAATTTCACACTCCCCAAAAACTTTTGTTGTGTGACAAAACTGTACATTTTAGAGTGGCCTTTTGTCTCCAGGACAAGGTGCACCTGTGTAATGACCATGCTGTTGAATCAGCTTCTTGATATGCCTCACCTGTCAGGTGGATGGATTATCTTGGCAAAGGAGAAATGCTCACTAACAGGGATGTAAGCAAATTTGTGCACATCATTTGAGATAAATAAGCGTTTTGTGTGTATGGAAAATTGAGGATATTTTATTTCAGTTCATGAAACCAACACGTTATATGTTGCGTTTATATTTTTGTTCAGTGTAGTTAGATGCTAGCTGTGTGTTCATATTCTGTGGGTCCCAGCTCATGTTGGGGTAGGAGGATATGGTAACTCTGAGGAGGTAGATGTGGTGGATGGAGTGTAGCAGTATCATAACTAGGTGTTGACCCAGGAGTGGCAATGTGAGTGGGGGAGAGAGGAGCGGGAAGGCATTTTTCTTCGCCACATGGTCAATCCGACATCTGCATTGGCCGTGCAGCATTGACGGTGATACGACGGCTGCAGAAGTCAGGGCATTCATACTTATTGCACTTAGTAGAGCTGTTGTGAAGGAAGTTGTAAAGGAAGTGAGTTTGTGTTTAAACATGACTTCCCGCTCCCCCACCTACCATCAACCAATCATGTCAATGTGGCGCTTTACGGAGCCCTCTGCATTGCTAAACAATTTGTGAGGCGCATGGCGATGTGGAACGGAGCTTGAGTTGGCCTCTGCATATCCGGAGGCTACGCATTGCGTCACATACGAAGCATCTGACCACATTTGTCAGATCGAGCATAAATTGGCTTTGAAGCCTGGCCTGTTATATTGCAGGCGTAATGTTGAGGATAGGAGGACATTGGGTGTAAACACATTTTCGCTTGTAATCATTTTGGGCTCAAATGACAGGCAGAACGAAACAGCAAGGAGGCTGTTGTGGTTTCTCTATCCCAGCTTCCTGCAACTATGAGTGTAGAAGCCAATTCAAAGCCAATGTATGCTTGATCTGTACATGTGATCGGAGGCTCAGTATGAGCGTGTGACCTAATTGTGGAGCCTCTGCAGGAATGCGCCTCCCGGTATAGCTCCGTATTGACATTATCGGTTGATGGCAGGTGGGGGCGGGAGGTCCCGCTCAAACTCACTTCCTTGACAATGTCGGTCACCACAGCTCTGCGCTGCTCAGCGAAGCCCAAGACGTGTGGATGGCCTGGTTTCTGCAGAGGCCATATCACCTAAACGCTGCAGGGCCAATGTAACCCTTCGGATTGACCATGTAATGCCTTTTAGGCTATAAGATATTTCAATGTGTAATTCGCACTCCGACCTGAGAAAGGCAGCAAACCAGGGTCTAGTCTACCGGAACACACAAGAAAAATAAGTGCGTTTACATTTTCAAACATCTTAAATTATGTGCCATTTACTACGCATTATTTAAGACATACAGATAGTTAGCGACGCTTGTTCAACAGGACTTCCTGCATTCGTTCCAAGTTACAAGCCATGAGTTCAAACGTTTCCTTGTCAAAAGGTAAATATGCCATGTTAACTATCCAAAAACATCACTTCTATGAGCTAGTTACGTACATACGTTGCAACGAAAACGGTTGTTATTTAGCTAAATATGTCCAAATAATGTGAACTATTTTTATTACATTGGCTAATGTAATCTGTAATGATTTTTGGCGATGGACGTAACGTTTGCATGCCTGTCATTTCGTAAAACTGCGACCTTGTGTTATTGCCTACTATTAACTAGCCATGTCAGCTGGCTGTAAGAGTTTGTTAGGCCGAGAAGAGTATTTCTGTAGAAGGTTATACCGTATATCATTGGCATGTTTTAGCTCGAGCCTTACAGGCCCCATTCATTCCATACAATTCAATTCCTGTGTCAACATTTTAAAAATGTGACGACTGCAAGAGATGGATTATTTACAAAGACAATGCAATAACCTTTCACCTAAATATTCTGTCCTTCCACTTTATAACCCAGCAGTGCTTAGTAGGCTTTGTTCCCGAGGCCCAGTACTATTATATTAAACACGTCTTTGGATGTAGTAGGGGTCTTCTGTATGGGGGGAGTTTGGTTTAAGAGCCCCGACACTCAGCCTGGGTTTATAGTAAATCCGGGACACTCAAAATGAGTATATGATATGTTGTGTTTGGTGTGGTTACATAAAATACTCTTCTCGGCATAACAGAGGATTAGTTAAGGCGAAAACGAAAGTAGGGTTGGTGTAAAACGCGGATATCTGGCAACACAAAGGTTCCCGAGTTCAAATGTCATCATGACCAAACATTAGCATTTGGGCTAATTAGCAACTTTTCAACTACTTACCATGTTAGCTAACCTTTCCCTGAACCATGTTAGCTAACCTTTCCCCTTAGTGTAACGGATGTGAAACGGCTAGCTTAGTTAGCGGTGGTGCGCGCTAAATAGCGGTTCAATTGGTGACCTCACTTTCTCTGAGACCTTGAAGTAGTAGTTCCCCTTGCTCTGCAAGGGCCGCGGCTTTTGTGGAGCGATGGGTAACGATGCTTCGTGGGTGACTGTTGTTGATGTGTGCAGATGGTTCGCGCCCGGGTATGGGCGAGGGGACGGTCTAAAGTTACATTAGCTAACCTTTCCCATAACCATGTTAGCTAACCTTTCACATAACCATGTTAGCTAACCCTTCCCCTAAACTTAACCCTTAGCCTCGATAATGCTAGGCTCCGTTAGTCCATTATTGGGCTAATGCACCTGTAAAGTAAAAAAAAACATAACTTATTAAACATGTACTGCTCTTCCTACCATAAAACAACATGGTTTATGCATTCTAAATATTGTGCAAGTGTGTGTGTGTTGGAACAGTCAAATCCATTTCTGCCTGAACTGTAGTTATATTATGTAGGGTTTTAACTGCTTTAACACTGAATGGTAAGCTCTTCCAATAGTTTTGGTGATATGTTGTGTGTTGTATTGCAGTTGGAGGCATAGCTGAAGTAGATACTGGATCAGTCTGTGTTTCTGTTTTTACAGCTGAGTTGGCGGCAGCCATCGGTGTGACTGCAGGAGCTACAGCTGCGGGCATCCTCCTCTTCCAGTACCTCTCCAAGGGGTCAGGGGTCAAGCCCAAGGTCAACTTGGACCTGCAGAAAGACAACCCCAAAGTGGTGCACGCTTTCGACATCGAGGACCTCGGGGATAAGGCGGTGTACTGCAGGTGTTGGAGATCTAAGAAGGTAGGCTAGCTGTCCATTTTATGCTCTTTGATTTAGTTTCTAGTTTCACAACTTCTCGCTATACGTTGGAGCCATGTCTTAACCACAAGAAAATTCATAGACACGTGGCATGGTACGAGGGGGTTGTGAGGAGAGCTTCTTTTTGTTTGTAGCATATGCCTTTAACAAGCGGTAGACTAGTAAAGGGGGTATGTTATTACTGGCATTTTGAGCAGAACAAGTCAAGGAATTGACAGATTTGTCCGGTGTATATTCTAACAATGTTTCTCACCCTTAGTTTCCCTACTGTGATGGTGCTCATGCTAAACACAACCAGGAGACGGGGGATAACGTCGGTCCTCTCATCATAAAAAGAAAAGAGGCCTGAATCCAATCACTCAATCAATCATCCCATCCATGTTATTCCATGACTGCTGCTGACATACTGATGCACACAAGTGCTCTTCGCTACAGAAAGGATGACAGTGGTTGACAGTACACTTGGTAGTTGCTCTGAAATATGGTGACCAAATCCATTTTTGGCTATATTTATTTAATTTATTTATTGAAGCCACCCTTATCACAGGACCAAGCAGTTATCATTTTTGTTGTTGTGGAAAATGACTTTGTAATCATAGCTAGAATAATGATAGATATTTCACTGGGGTTACCAAGGAAACAGGGGTGTGGGCGTACTGTAAAGCATAGTACCACACTGGTTGTATGTATTTAATTGAGCTGTGGTATCTGTGCTGTTCAGAATGTTTGGTTTTGATCAATGTTTGCCTTTCTTTTATACTGTAGACATCATCAGAGCGACAGCGTAGCCTAGTGGTTGGAACGTTGGACTAGTAACCAAATGGTTGCAAGATCGAATCCCCGAGCTGACAAGGTACAAATCTGTCGTTCTGCCCCTGAACAAGGAAGTTAACCCACTGTTCCTAGGCCGTCATTGAAATTAAGAATTTGTTCTTAACTGACTTGCCTAGTTAAATAAAAATAAAAAATTAATTTATCTGTCCCATTATGATGCCATAGAGATCGCAATGTATCCGTCCCATTATGATGCCATAGAGATCGCAATGTATCCGTCCCATTATGGTGCCATAGAGATCGCAATGTATCCGTCCCATTATGGCACCTGTGAGTGTATGGGCAGCGCCATTGAGGAAATCTCCATTTTGAAGTAGTCCATTTTCTTCTGCTACTTCTATGAGTTAGTCAACAAACTGAAAGGGTTCATACTGCCCCCTAGAGGGTGTTGTCTGAACAGGTATGAAGCCAAGGCTGGTGATTTACTGCTACCTGGAGTTATGGAATGTTTGCGCACAAATATAATTAATTGGCTGATCCTGCCTGATGACCTTGATGGAATTATGTGAGACTTCCTTAACCCATAGAAAGTCCCACCCAGTTGACTACTTAAAAATGGTGAAAGTCCTCAATGGCAATGGCAATGCTAAAACGGGCTTTTCGTCAGTAGAGTCCTCTATCGTTCTCTATGGTTGATACTCAGGAGTTTTTCCTGACCACGGGACTTGATCAGGGATATCTCTGTACCTTTTTATTGCAGCTGTAACTAGGGGCCCCAGAGTTTTTCCATGGTCAGGAAAAACACCTGGGGCTACTGAAGCATCAAGGAAACGGATGAGGTGTGACTTATTTTTGATTCAACTTGTGAAATCGATTGTAAAATGGTGTCACTTTTCAATGGTTTTTAGATTAAAGGTTCTACATCATTCATATCTGCAAATGAAGCCGTCGTAATGATTACCTAAGATTACTATAAGTCTGTGTTAACAGTGAATCAAGAAGTTAAACTTGTGCCATCCATACTACATACCAATTGGATTCCTGGGTTGTGTTCAGTGGGAGAAAAAAACTAAACATGCGATGTTGTGAAACTAGGAGGTAGCTTACTAGAGAAACACTTCCAAGTTTAGTTTTCGTTTTTAAAATGTATGTTTTGCTACGTTTTGCCCTACTTAACACAGCCCTGTAGCCTACTGAATGTTTGAGTGGCTGAAACTGAACTTGTCAAGCAGCACTTCTGGTAACTAGCTTTAATAATTCACTGTTCTATGTAGTGCAGCGTTTCCCCAAACTCTATCTTGGGGGACCCCAAGGTGTGCACATTTTGGGGTTTTGTCCTGGCACTACACAGCTTAATCAAATGAATCAGCTTCACAGCAAGCCTTGACTATTTGAATCCGCTGTGTAGTGCTGGGCCAAAATGTGCACTCCTTGGGTTCCCCAGGACTGAGTTTGGGGGATATGCTAACACTAGTGTGAGAATGTCTACAGTCTGTGCCCTTAAGATATCTACAATATGTGACTTCATTTTAATCAATCATTTAATCATCAATAAAAAAAACTATACAAATGTTCTTCCTTCTGCCAATTAAATAATACGTGTTTTGTGGGAATCAAGTCTTTTCTAATCCAGTTTGACAAGTAGATGTCATATAGCACCCTCTATTGCTAGACACTTGTTTACAAATTCAGCCAGTTCAAACCAAAGTAATGTATTAGATTTACTTATAACGAACAGTTAAACCAATCAAAGGGAATGACTATGAAGTGTGGACACGAAGCATATTCCTATCACCAGGTGAGCTCATTCAGAACTACATCTCTGACTGTAGTGTAGGCCTAGTGATGCCGACCTGGGTCAAATTCCTTCAAAGGTGCTGCTCTTAATTTGGTATGTCTGGTAGCCTACAATGGAACAAATGAAAAAAGACGTGATAGTGGAACCTTGCCTTGATGACCAGTTTCAGCACCATCGACAATGACAATTGCTTTTGACCTAGAGACCCAGTCGTGTGTTAGATTTGCTTTGATTTATTAGGATCCTCATTAGCCGACGCCGATGGCAACAGCTTGTCTTCCTGGGGCCATCTTGGATGGTGACAGCTTGTCTTCCTGGGGCCATCTTGGATGGCCACAGCTAGTCTTCCTGGGGCCGTCTTGGATGGCCACAGCTAGTCTTCCTGGGGCCATCTTGGATGGCGACAGCTAGTCATACTGGGGTCTGACAGAATGTCCCGACCCTGCCCGCCTGTGGGGAAAACGTGGTTACCTAGGTTACCCCATTTGGCTCAGAACAAAAGCTTTACCTTTTTTCAAACAGTTTTCTTGTCTGCTTGTGTTAGTAAATTACAAAACTACATTTCAGGAAAGTACAACATGTCTAAAGATTATATTATTCCTAATTATTTATCATGAGAGGGCAATAAACAATAACTAGTAATGCTGCAACAAAAGGTTCATCTCCCCATTCTGGTAAAAATAGTTAAATTGCTGAGGTGTCACTTTTGAGGACACAAGCTTAAGTACACGGTACAAATATAAAAATCTGAACATTTGAAATGTTTTATGTTCTTCCTATTACACAAAACTGTATGAATACGGCTTGAAATGACTTGTATGCTTTTTAAATATAGCATAATCAAATAACTAAGATTTATCCTTAACTAAAATACATATTTGTATGTTTAGTGTTAGAAATTGTGCATATTTTATAACGGTCTCTTGATCAAAACGCCTGCCCCCATTGCTGTGAAGGCATCACACAGCTCTAGCTTGACTTCCCGAACTCGTTAGGAACTCTTCTTTCGTCTCATATGAATCATCGTGTCTGTCTATGACAAACAAAGTGGTCTTGTTTAAAATATGAATTATTTGAGATATATGGCTATAAATCGATCTCTGGAATGTGCTACCATGATGAAACCACTCTACTGTAGTACCACGTACATTTTGCTCTGCCCAGAGTACCCTTAAAGTACCCGTGGGGCCACAGGGCTCTTCTCGCAGGCTCTATTTCCCTATGTGGGAGCATTGCGAAGGGTAGGTGGGTATTTTTTAAACCTGGCTACATGTACATTAAATAACACAGCTTTTTCGGCATGTTTGATATCTCCGTAAACTTGAAAATAAAAGGAGCTCAGATGCAAAAATGTAATTACCAAAGTTTCGACAGCCAAGCTGTCTTCCTCAGGGTATAATCACAAACACTGCGGGATGACTCGTTTATATAGGGTTAAAAACACACAGGTGTCTGTAATCATGGCCAAGAGTGGCCTAATATCATTGGTTAATTATCAAATATTACAATGTCATACAAAGAACAGCATACAAACAACAAATGGATAGCATACGATCATAGATTAATTTGACTACACAAGCTTACATAAAATTACAATGGCAAAGTCACAATAATCACAAGAATGGCTTCAGATCAAAGTCTACGTTGAGACCGAAGGGCGCAAGGGTCTTTAAGTTAAAGATCCAGGCAGCCTCTCGTTTTAACAATAAATTATCAAGGTCACCCCCTCTCCTAGGGAGGGTGACATGTTCGATGCCAAAAGAACGCAGAGACGAAATCGAGTGGCCTGCCTCCAAGAAGTGGGCCGCAACTGGACAAGTCAAGTTTTTACACCTAATGGTGCTACGATGCTCTGAGATACGTACTTTTAATTCGCGCTTTGTTTTACCTACATACTTTTTTTTTACCACAAGGACAAGTTATAAGATAAATAACTGCCATAGTGGAGCACGTAATAACACCTTTGATTGGGATCAATTTCCCTGTTTGTGGGTGTTTGAAGGATCTACATTCATAAGTGCCATTTCATTGAGCACAGCCGTTACATTTGTAATTTCCATCCAGTAGGGGCGCAAATAGACGTTCAGGAATATCTTGGGGTGGTAAATCAGTGTACCAATTGGTCTTTGAGATTTCTGCCCCGCGAGAATACGACCAAGGGAAGGTCCGAAAACACATCACCGAGACTATCATCGGATTTTAGGATGTGCCAATGTTTGTGAACAATTCCCTTGATTTGTTCAGAGCACTTTGAATGATGATATCTCTATAACCCCAAAAAATCGACAACAAAGTTGCCTCTTTTACAATGGGATTCAATAGGAAAGACTTGGTTTTCCCCAATTTGTGGGCGTGATCGAAGACAATTCCTTATTATTTATGTGAGCCCGAGAAGCGGTGTTTGGAGGATACAGCGCCTTCGGAAAGTATTCAGACCCTTTGACTATTCTAAAATGGATGAAATAAAACAATTTCCTCAGCAATCTACACACAATACCACATAATGACAAAGCGAAAACAGGTTTTCAGACATTTTTGCAAATGTATTAAACACCAAAAACAGAAATAGCTTATTTACAGAAGTATTCAGACACTTTGCTATGAGACTCAACATTGAGCTCAAGTGCATCCTGTTTCCATTGATCATCCTTGAGATGTTTCTACAACTTGGAGTCCACCTGTGGTAAACTCAATATGATTGTACATGATTTGGAACGACGCAAACCTGTCTATATAAGTGTATATTGACTGGGACGACAGATGGGTTGGTTGTTTAGCAACAAAACCGCCGTGTGTGCAACTATGGGACCAAACAGACGGGGCTGGTTTAGATTGTTGACAACATGTATTTCATTTCCAATGTTTATTGAAAACATATACATTTGCGCTTGTCTCTAATACATCATTATTATGTATTGGGTAGCTATCTAGCGACTTTTTTTTGTCATATTAGCATTGATATGAAATCAGTCAAAACGCCTGAAAACAAGACATGGTATAAAGAACAAGATTCAAATAACTGAAAGGAGTCACGATTTCCCACATTACAGTTTATTGTCATTGTTGCTATCTATCTATCTATCTATCTATCTATCTATCTATCTATCTATCTATCTATCTATCTATCTATCTATCTATCTATCTATCTATCTATCTATCTATCTATCTATCTATCTATCTATCTATCTATCTATCTATCTATCTATCTATCTATCTATCTATCTATCTATCTATCTATCTATCTATCTATCTATCTATCTATCTATCTATCTATCTATCTATCTATCTATCTATCTATCTATCTATCTATCTATCTATCTATCTATCTATCTATCTATCTATCTATCTATCTATCTATCTATCTATCTATCTATCTATCTATCTATCTATCTATCTATCTATCTATCTATCTATCTATCTATCTATCTATCTATCTATCTATCTATCTATCTATCTATCTATCTATCTATCTATCTATCTATCTATCTATCTATCTATCTATCTATCTATCTATCTATCTATCTATCTATCTATCTATCTATCTATCTATCTATCTATCTATCTATCTATCTATCTATCTATCTATCTATCTATCTATCTATCTATCTATCTATCTATCTATCTATCTATCTATCTATCTATCTATCTATCTATCTATCTATCTATCTATCTATCTATCTATCTATCTATCTATCTATCTATCTATCTATCTATCTATCTATCTATCTATCTATCTATCTATCTATCTATCTATCTATCTATCTATCTATCTATCTATCTATCTATCTATCTATCTATCTATCTATCTATCTATCTATCTATCTATCTATCTATCTATCTATCTATCTATCTATCTATCTATCTATCTATCTATCTATCTATCTATCTATCTATCTATCTATCTATCTATCTATCTATCTATCTATCTATCTATCTATCTATCTATCTATCTATCTATCTATCTATCTATCTATCTATCTATCTATCTATCTATCTATCTATCTATCTATCTATCTATCTATCTATCTATCTATCTATCTATCTATCTATCTATCTATCTATCTATCTATCTATCTATCTATCTATCTATCTATCTATCTATCTATCTATCTATCTATCTATCTATCTATCTATCTATCTATCTATCTATCTATCTATCTATCTATCTATCTATCTATCTATCTATCTATCTATCTATCTATCTATCTATCTATCTATCTATCTATCTATCTATCTATCTATCTATCTATCTATCTATCTATCTATCTATCTATCTATCTATCTATCTATCTATCTATCTATCTATCTATCTATCTATCTATCTATCTATCTATCTATCTATCTATCTATC
>NC_034198.2:41903403-41920903 GCF_002021735.2 Oncorhynchus kisutch | reverse complement strand
CTTGATCTCCTTAGATTACGTGTATAGGAGGATTATGTGTGTGTGTATGGGATTATTCACGAGGACAGTGGAAATTACTTTAGGCTCTGCCTCCAGCGATGAGTTTTTACATTTTAAACCTGTGCTTTCACGACACAACAATATTCTACATCGATAGTTCTGTTGGAAATCCGGAGTGGCCACCGTTTCACACCTGCGCCCCTTCTCTTGTCCACTCAGGTAGGATTGGATTTGAGCACAACCTCATCCCTCAACTTCAAGAAGAATGGCTCTCGAACTCGTCAAAATCGGTATATCATTGAAAATGCTACCTAATAACAGTGCTGTGTACTTCAAATCGGACGGGGCGAGATTTGGCCAAACCAGGACGATTAAATTGCTAACGGGGTCAAAGTACAAGACTGAAGTGGTTGTCAAACCTGGGGATGTGGAGGCAACGTAAGTATGGTAGGGTGAAACGTATTACAGATAATCAGGCAATATTCTTCTGATAACCTATATAGTGTCTATACACTTCAATAGGCTATATTTTGACACCGCCTGTTAATGTTTTGACTACATTTTATTATCCAAAATCTACATTATATCAGTGTTTCATAATGTGAAATAGAATCGGTGCATATATTATTATTATTATCATATTATTTCCCTGCTTTAATCTAATTTACTAATATTATTAAATTGGTAACTAATTAAGAACGTTGATAAAAACACAAGCCGTACGAGGTTGAAGGCGACACGTCAGAGCGCATGCGGTTCACTCGAGTTCCCACTAGATTGCCAAACTGCAAAGTCAAAATAGGCTTTAAGAATATAAATTGTATAACTAGACCGTGCTTCCAATTTGGCCAGATAGTGACGACAGTGACATTGGCTAGAGTCCGGAGGGTGCAGGGAGACAGAAGGCGCAGCCAGATTGTGTCAAATCCACTCCGGATTAGTCCTTCAGCATTTCCTGCAGTAGGCCAAACATGCTCTCAAATATGGCGAGCTGAGTTTGTGTTTCAGTCTTTTGTTATTAAGAATGAATTATCATGGATGGAATGATAAATTACACTGATGATCTATATTTCACCCCGATTTTGTAGATCAGTCATTCTGCAGTTGTCTTTCCTGTCAGCTGCAATGTCAAAACAACCACAGGCCCAGTGTCACCAATCCACCACCAACCCTTTCCCCCAGTTAAACAGTCATCACCCATCATGGTTATTAGCTGATCTTGCTGGCCATCTATAAACGTTTGAATGTGTTGAAAACGATCTGGTCTGCATTTGGCCACACATGTACCCTTAAATCTCTACTCGGTACAGCCAGAAGAGGACTGGCTGAGCCTGGTTCCTTTCAACCCCTCAGAGCCTGGTTCCTTTCAACCCCTCAGAGCCTGGTTCCTTTCAACCCCTCAGAGCCTGGTTCCTTTCAACCCCTCAGAGCCTGGTTCCTTTCAACCCCTCAGAGCCTGGTTCATTTAGAGGTTTCTTCCTCCTACAGGGAGATTTGCTGTGCTTCTACATCTGCATTGCTTACTGTTTGTGGTTTTAGGTTGGGTTTCCTGTTAAAGCACTTTTGTGACAACTGTTGATGTAAAAAAAGGGCATTATAAAATAAACGTTATTGATTGATGATCTCTCCCTAACTGTTGTGACCCTGTCCTGGTCGTCAGCACCATGAGTGTAGGTGGAGTCAAATTCCCCTTGGAGCAACAGTCTAGAGACCCCCAGTGTGTGGTCTACACTGGCGTCTACGACACAGAGGGCGTGACACACACCAAGAGCGGAGACAGACAAGCTGTACAGATCAGCATACAGGTAGTAAAAGGAAAACTCAGTTTGACTGGAATTTGTTTTGGATTTCTTTAGGATTTTATTAGAATAGTCTTGCTGTGGGGGGGGGGGGGGGTCCAACACATCATGAAAAATACATTACATACAGAATATTTTTACAATTTACAAGTAGACAAAGCAATTAAATAGAATTAATAAGTTAATTCAGAGCAGTTTACCAGTCACATTACAAATACTTTCTGATATCTGCATCATCTAGCCTGGTCCCAGATCTGTTTGATATCAAATCAAATCAAATCAAATTTTATTTGTCACATACACATGGTTAGCAGATGTTAATGCGAGTGTAGCGAAATGCTTGTGCTTCTAGTTCCGACAATGCAGTAATAACCAACAAGTAATCTAACTAACAATTCCAAAACTACTGTCTTATACACAGTGTAAGGGGATAAAGAATATGTACATAAGGATATATGAATGAGTGATGGTACAGAGCAGCATAGGCAAGATACAGTAGATGGTATCAAGTACAGTATATACATATGAGATGAGTATGTAAACAATATCTACATCATAAAGCCTTGTCCCAGATCTGTCTGATATCTACATCATCAAGCCAGGTCCCAGATCTGTCTGATATCTACATCATCAAGCCTGGTCCCAGATCTGTCTGATATCTACATCATCAAGCCTGGTCCCAGATCTGTCTGATATCTACATCATCAAGCCTGGTCCCAGATCTGTCTGATATCTACATCATCAAGCCAGGTCCCAGATCTGTCTGATATCTACATCATCAAGCCTGGTCCCAGATCTGTCTGATATCTACATCATCAAGCCTGGTCCCAGATCTGTCTGATATCTACATCATCAAGCCTGGTCCCAGATCTGTCTGATATCTACATCATCAAGCCTGGTCCCAGATCTGTTTGATATCTGCCAGAGTGGCGTGGCGTTCTAAGGCACTGCATCTCAGTGTGAGAGTCGTCACTACAGTCCCTGGTTCGAGTCCAGGCTGCATCACATCCTACCCGGATTGGGAGTCCCGTAGGGCAGCGCACAATCGGCCCCAGCGTCGTCCGGGTTTGGCCGGGGTCCCACATTGTAAATAATAATTTTGTTCATAACCGACTTTTCTAGTAAAATAAATGTTCAATGTAAAAAATAAATGTAAAAAAAATCTAGCCTGGTCCCAGATCTGTTTGTATGGTAAAGCCAACTCCTATGGTTGTTGTCATGCCATGACCATAGGTGTTGGGGCAAGACCGCACAAACACATCTGGGAACCAGGCTATGCATGGTCCATATGAGTCCATTACACGTTTAGGCTTTACAGTATCAGGAGTCAACTGTTCATGATGAAATCTCTGAAGCTTCGCAGTTCATCCACAGCATTTATTTTCACTTGCCTTTTTCTTACTAACATTGACTTTTCTTATAGCTACTTTGAGGACAAATGTACTTACTACTGTATCACTTTGATAAGTGGTTTTCTCACTTAGTTACCTTGAGATTAAATGCATCAACTAAGTCGATCTGGATAAGAGCTTCTGCTAAATTACTAAAACGTCAATAAACATTTGTAAGAGTTAATCGCAGGATTTGCTGTGATTAAGCGCGATTAATTGCAAATTCAGAATTTGATCAAATTGAGCTGTAATTTACGATTTTTGTATATATATATATATATTTAAAAAAACATTACAAGAATATTGACGTTGTGATTTTGTCCAAAGTAACAGTAAGCAAAATCAGGTAAATTGATAAAACAAACTTTCTTTAACCAAAAAATTATAAGAATATCGCTAGAGTCTGAAGGACCTCTACTAAACACCATGTACTGATTCAGAGATGCGTGAAGGACCTCTACTAAACACCATGTACTGATTCAGAGATGCGTGAAGGACCTCTACTAAACGGCATGTACTGATTCAGAGATGCGTGAAGGACCTCTACTAAACGGCATGTACTGATTCAGAGATGCGTGAAGGACCTCTACTAAACGGCATGTACTGATTCAGAGATGCGTGAAGGACCTCTACTAAACGGCATGTACTGATTCAGAGATGCGTGAAGGACCTCTACTAAACACCATGTACTGATTCAGAGATGCGTGAAGGACCTCTACTAAACACCATGTACTGATTCAGAGATGCGTGAAGGACCTCTACTAAACACCATGTACTGATTCAGAGATGCGTGAAGGACCTCTACTAAACACCATGTACTGATTCAGAGATGCGTGAAGGACCTCTACTAAACACCATGTACTGATTCAGAGATGCGTGAAGGACCTCTACTAAACACCATGTACTGATTCAGAGATGCGTGAAGGACCTCTACTAAACGGCATGTACTGATTCAGAGATGCGTGAAGGACCTCTACTAAACACCATGTACTGATTCAGAGATGCGTGAAGGACCTCTACTAAACACCATGTACTGATTCAGAGATGCGTGAAGGACCTCTACTAAACACCATGTACTGATTCAGAGATGCGTGAAGGACCTCTACTAAACACCATGTACTGATTCAGAGATGCGTGAAGGACCTCTACTAAACACCATGTACTGATTCAGAGATGCGTGAAGGACCTCTACTAAACACCATGTACTGATTCAGAGATGCGTGAAGGACCTCTACTAAACGGCATGTACTGATTCAGAGATGCGTGAAGGACCTCTACTAAACACCATGTACTGATTCAGAGATGCGTGAAGGACCTCTACTAAACACCATGTACTGATTCAGAGATGCGTGAAGGACCTCTACTAAACACCATGTACTGATTCAGAGATGCGTGAAGGACCTCTACTAAACACCATGTACTGATTCAGAGATGCGTGAAGGACCTCTACTAAACACCATGTACTGATTCAGAGATGCATGAAGGACCTCTACTAAACACCATGTACTGATTCAGAGATGCGTGAAGGACCTCTACTAAACACCATGTACTGATTCAGAGATGCGTGAAGGACCTCTACTAAACACCATGTACTGATTCAGAGATGCGTGAAGGACCTCTACTAAACACCATGTACTGATTCAGAGATGCGTGAAGGACCTCTACTAAACGGCATGTACTGATTCAGAGATGCGTGAAGGACCTCTACTAAACACCATGTACTGATTCAGAGATGCGTGAAGGACCTCTACTAAACACCATGTACTGATTCAGAGATGCGTGAAGGACCTCTACTAAACACCATGTACTGATTCAGAGATGCGTGAAGGACCTCTACTAAACACCATGTACTGATTCAGAGATGCGTGAAGGACCTCTACTAAACACCATGTACTGATTCAGAGATGCGTGAAGGACCTCTACTAAACACCATGTACTGATTCAGAGATGCGTGAAGGACCTCTACTAAACGGCATGTACTGATTCAGAGATGCGTGAAGGACCTCTACTAAACACCATGTACTGATTCAGAGATGCGTGAAGGACCTCTACTAAACACCATGTACTGATTCAGAGATGCGTGAATGACCTCTACTAAACACCATGTACTGATTCAGAGATGCGTGAAGGATCTCTACTAAACACCATGTACTGATTCAGAGATGCGTAAAGGACCTCTACTAAACACCATGTACTGATTCAGAGATGCGTGAAGGACCTCTACTAAACACCATGTACTGATTCAGAGATGCATGAAGGACCTCTACTAAACACCATGTACTGATTCAGAGATGCGTGAAGGACCTCTACTAAACACCATGTACTGATTCAGAGATGCGTGAAGGACCTCTACTAAACACCATGTACTGATTCAGAGATGCATGAAGGACCACAGGGACGTCCAGTGAGAACAGAGCCAAAGGATGTTTTTTTATTTTTAATTTCACCTTTATTTAACCAGGTATCTAGTTGAGAACAAGTTCTCATTTACAACTGCGTCCTGGCCAAGATAAAGCAAAGCAGTGAGACACAAACAACAACACAGAGTTACACATAAACAAACATACAGTCAATAACACATAGATTATTTATTTTTATTTTTAAAGTCTATATACAGTGTGTGCAAATGGTGTGAGGAGGTGAGGCAATAAATAGGCCATAGTAGCGAAGTAATTACAATTTAGCAGATTAACACTGGAGTGATAGATGAGCAGATGATGATGTTAAGTAGTGATACTGGTGTGCAAAAGAGCAGAAAAGTAAATAAAAACAATATGGTAGATGTCAGGTAGATGTGAAAATACAATCAATAATGTCCTTAATTGAACACCATAAAGTTAAACAGGCATAAAGCTAAATAAACACTCCTCATATTGCAGTGCCTGAATAACATATCAATGAACATTGATGGCTAAACCGTAAGCAGCCCCAGGTAGAGCCTGAAGCTAGCATTAGCCATGTCAGGTATGCTATACGGCTAGGATAAAGCACCCATGTGGTAAAGGCACTGCCACAGTAGCATACAATCATACCAGCATCATACGGCCACACTAGTAGCATACGATCACACCAGTAGCATACGATCACACCAGTAGCATACGATCACACCAGTAGCATACGATCACACCAGTAGCATATGATCACAATAGTAGCATACGATCACACCAGTAGCATACGATCACACCAGTAGCATACGATCACACCAGTAGCATATGATCACAATAGTAGCATATGATCACACCAGTAGCATACGATCACACCAGTAGCATACGATCACAATAGTAGCATATGATCACAATAGTAGCATATGATCACACTAGTAGCATATGATCACACTAGTAGCATACGATCACACCAGTAGCATATGATCACACTAGTAGCATATGATCACACCAGTAGCATATGATCACACTAGTAGCATATGATCACACTAGTAGCATACGATCACACCAGTAGCATATGATCACACTAGTAGCATATGATCACACTAGTAGCATATGATCACACTAGTAGCATACGATCACACCAGTGGCATACGATCATACTAGTAGCATACGATCACACCAGTAACATACGATCACACCAGTAACATACGATCACACTAGTAGCATACGATCACACCAGTAGCATACGATCACACAACAGATGCACTATCTTCACAATAAGGTCTGAAATGTGACGAATGGCATGAGCTTCAACAGCACCCATGTAGCCTTAGCATTATCACTAGCTGTGGGCTACAAACATTTATCATGCTAACAAGCAATTAGCAGGCTAGGCAGGTCATGCTAACAAACAATTAGCAGGTTAGGTAGGTCATGCTAACAAACATTTAGCAGGCTAGGCAGGTCCTGCTAACAAACAATTAGCAGGCTTGGCAGGTCACGCTAGAAACATTTAGCAGGCTAGGCAAGTCCTGCTAACAAACAATTAGCAGGCTTGGCAGGTCACGCTAGAAACAATTAGCAGGCTAGGCAGGTCATGCTAACAAACAATTAGCAGGCTAGGCAGATCCTGCTAACAAACAATTAGTAGGCTAGGCAGGTCCTGCTAACAAACAATTAGCAGGCTAGGCAGGTCCTGCTAACAAACAATTAGCCTAGCAATGACACATACATGAGCACAAACACCAATCCCTGTAAACTGATTTTATTATCAACACTCAAATAGGGCCACATTTTATTTCACGCACAGCAACAACTTGTTAGTTGTTAGCTCTGCTCCCATTTGTCAATTTCTCTGAATGGTATCAAACACATGGTTTCCATGGTTTCCATGGTTTGATAATACCGTTCCATTTTCTCCGTTCCAGACATTATTATATGAGCCGTCCTCATTTCAGCAGCCTCCTGTGATTTAGCTGTATAATATTGTATTTTCAATGTTTCCATAAATGGTGCACTAAAAGTATCAAAAAGTGAACTGGAGTTAACCGATGAACTCTGCCGGTCCCATCATTTCCCCTCCCAGTTCCCAGAGGTGGGCTCTTTTGAAGTGGTGTGGCAGGTGAAGTACTACAACTACAACAAGAGGGACCACTGCCAGGGAGGCAACAGTTTCAACAGCATCGAGTACGAGTGCAAGCCCAACGATACGCGCAGCCTGATGTGGGTCAACAAGGAGCTGTTTATCTGATGATACCAACCAAAGCCTACACAGGCAGCATCAGGGTTGTGTTCATTAGGCACAAAAAAAACGGAAGATAACAGTGAAACTGTTACTACCTGTAATTAGCCAACAGAAATGGCTGTTTTTTAAATTTCCGTTGCAAAATGTTTTCCTACGGTGTGCCCTAACGAACACGACCCAGATGAACATGAAATGAGAGCTGAATGACGATCAGCTGCTGGGTAGTGATAGACAGTGTGTATCAGATCCAGCCAGAGTGGAACCCCTCATAGCATAACAATGCTGCTGTTAAATAACGAAAGATGTTTAATTTGCTATATGTTGGCGTGTGTTATAGCTATGCGTATTAATGTTAGGTGTGTGTGTGTGTGTGTGTAGTATCTATGCATATATAAGAATGCTGTATGTTAATATGTACTCTGTATGTGAATGTTTACAGTTAGATTTGACAAAATATTTGGACTAATCCATACATTTTATTTTATAGTTGTGCTGATTTTGATGAATCAGAATGTCATATTTCTGACTAATCAGAATGTCATATTTCCCGACCAATCAGAATGTCATATTTCCGACCAATCAGAATGTCATATTTCTGACTAATCAGAATGTCATATTTCACGACCAATCAGAATGTAATATTTCCGACCAATCAGAATGTCATATTTCCGACCAATCAGAATGTCATATTTCTGACCAATCAGAATGTCATATTTCTGACCAAACAGAATGTCATATTTCTGACTAATCAGAATGTCATATTTCTGTCTAATCAGAATGACATATTTCCCGACCAATCAGAATGTCATATTTCCGACCAATCAGAATGTCATATTTCTGACCAATCAGAATGTCATATTTCCGCTGCTCCTTCTGCTCATGTTTCTTATTTCATTCTTAAATTTTTTTAGAGAACTAAATATGCTAAAGGGTTATTATTTAGTTGGGAAAACTGTAATTTACTGAGGTATGTAGTGAAAAAAGCAGCAACATGTAAATGATCAGAGCATCGTGAAGTGTACTTATGAACTTTAAAACATTGTGATTACTGCATGTTTTTTTTTTTTACGTTTATGGTAGATTTAACCAGTTTGTGAAGGTATTTCAATAGTAAATATGTTTGGGATGACCAATGTGTGTTTTCTTTTGTAATTACTGTGTAATTACTATTTTCCCATGTCATTTCTTAATATCTGGCCATTACTATACCATAACATATAGTCAAGTGCTACCTGGGTAATTGTGGTTTTTGGGTCAGTTGCATTAGCAAAATGATCTTCTATAGGTCTGCTGTCTAAGAAAAACACGAAAAGAACAGGCTTTGTATGCTTTCATAGCTCCTAGTATGAGTTTGGGGACTTGCATGCTTTGGAAATGAAGTATGAAAACGTTCACCGCTGTTGAATCTTGCATAAAAACAACTCTTTAAAGAAGTTGGGTAATAATTGGCTTAGATCTCTGCAGCTCAGTTGGTAGAGCATGGTGCTCGCAACGTCAGGGTTGTGGGTTTGATTCCCACAGGGGACCACTTATTGTTGGCTATGTGGGATTAGGCGAGATGGGTGAGAACTTTAGTGGTTAATGCTGGAGGATAGACCCCATAGGACCACCTGTCGCTAACGAGTGGAGGATAGATCCTATAGGACCACCTGTCCCTAACGAGTGGAGGATAGACCCCATAGGACCACCTGTCCCTAACGAGTGGAGGACTGGGCCATAGGACCACCTGTCCCTAACGAGTGGAGGACTGGGCCATAGGACCACCTGTCCCTAACGAGTGGAGGATAGACCCCATAGGACCACCTGTCCCTAACGAGTGGAGGATAGACCCCATAGGACCACCTGTCCCTAACGAGTGGAGGATAGACCCCATAGGACCACCTGTCCCTAACGAGTGGAGGACTGGGCCATAGGATCGCCTGTCCCTAACGAGTGGAGGGGGGAGGGGGGGGGGGGGGGGGGGTGGAACTGGACACAACATCCCCAGGGCCCTTGTGTCGCCTCTAAAAGAATAGCAGTAGCCGTACAGTGGGTGTGTAGAATAGGGATAATCTTGCATGCACTGCACAGTTTCCACCACTAAGTGGCACTGGTGCACATATGCAAACAGACATTTGCCAGGGAAAAAAACCAAAGCTCAGTTCCCCAAGATGCACTGTAATGTACCTCTCCCATAGAGGTAGAGGACGCAACATTGTATCTGTCTCATTATGGGACCTTTGAGAGCATGGGCAGAGCCATTGAGACCATCTCAATATTGAAGTAGTCCATTTTCTTCTTCTACTACTTATTTTCCTTTCTATTTAATAATGAAAAAAATGTTGACCTTTATTTAACCAGGCAAGTCAGTTAAGAATAAATTCTTATTTACAATGACGGCCTAAGCCGGCCAAACACGGACAACGCTGGGGCAATTGTGTGCCACCCTAGACGACTCCCAATCACTGCCGGTTGTGATACAGCCTGGATGAGTTGGTAAACAAACTGAAAGGGTGCACACTTCCACCTAGAGGGTGTTGACTGAACAGGTATAAAGACAAGGTAGGTGATTTACTGCCACCTGGAGTTATGGAATGTTTGCTCATGAGTGTAGTTCATTGGCTGATCCATCCTGATGGCCTGGATGGAATTATGTGATCCTTCCTTATTAAGCCATAGGAAATCCCACCCAGTTGACTACTTAAAAATTGTGAAAGTCCTCAATGTCACTGTCCATGCTAAATTGGCTTTTGGGCACTAGAGTCTTCCATCTCTATTGGCGACAGTATAGCAACAAGATGGCATTGAGAGTGTGCCGAGATCTTGAAAATAAAAGTTCTCTGTTTCACCTAATGCTCAAGCGGGATGAATCTGTCGGGGAAATTCTGTCGGGGATGTGCATGTGAGCTGTCCAATGCCATTGTGCCCTTGAACAAGGCACTTCCCTTTAAACTGCTCCACGGCCAACCTTGTCTTCTTCTAATGTGGGTGCTACAGTGGCAAATGGCATTTGCCATTAGCTGCTATAAAGGTAAGGAAACAAACAAGTTATTATGTAACGCAGAGGAGGGACTTTTATCTTGAAATGTAGGCTACTTGCTGTCTCCTCTCCACACATCTCTTGTCCCTCCTCGGCGATACTGACCCCGCCCTATGGGTCTCCCTGTGCCACTGCAGTGAAACCGACGTTAAAAAGAGAGTTGAGTCAAAAAACAAGAACCTGAATATCACTAGCACCGTGTTTTTGTAATAGCGAGACCCCCTTTTTATATCGTTTTTTCTCCCGGAGTCCTCATTTCCTGGTCAACCTATTTCATCATCCAACCGGCAAGATGGTAAGCAAACTGTCGCCACTCTTATTTTCACCCACCAACCAAAAGATAAACACAGTGACTATGGTAACATGCCTGAATTTGTATGAACTATAGCCGGGGTTTGTACAGTTTTGTCGTGTTATTACCGTGTTATATATGTGTCACAGAGTAAAGAAACCGTACCTCCCTCGTAATGAAGGAGGAAACGGTTTTCTTGCCAATGTTGCCTCTGTATATTGGCCAATGCTATGGCCGATATCTTCCCTTTCTAGTCGTAACCCTGCTTACACTCTAAACCCAACTTTATCCTGCGATAGATCAAAGGCAACATCACAACAACAAAGTTTAAAACCAATGTGCGACACTAGGAGATGAACATGTTACTTTGACGTTTCCCATGTCCGTGAGTGGCTAATTTCACTGATGTCCGACCCTGCCCTAAAAGTCGAATCTGCTTTATAAATAAGACTAACGTTACATGGTGTATACGTTGCATTTAACAAGCTGGACTAGACGTGACCAAATCAAGGAGGGGTGATGAGCAAAGACCCCCCCTCCGAAGCGTGTAGCCTACATGTTACAACACTGTTATCACCCTCTTTCATGTCGTGTTGCTACATTGTATCATTTCGTTATTTAACAAAAAAAATCAAGACTACAAGGTAGCTACTGTCATATGCTAGCTAATAATTAATGTCTAAGCCAAGCGTAGACACATACATAATTCTATGACGTACAAACCATTCTTCATATTTAATTGCCTTGTCATCCATAGGCCTAGGTTAAATACATAGATAGCACATTTCTGTTATGGAATAAGACCTATTCCCTATTGGTAGACGTGTAAAACAGTCAACAGGCTACAACAGCGAGGCTACTCTGAGTTATCGTTGAGTGAGGGCAGGGAAGGCAGAAGGCTGTTGCTTAAAAGCATGGCAGCAGAAATGACCTGATACAGGGACCATATGCTGCCTAGCAATCAAGCACCACCCACATACAGATCGACTGAGCGAGCTCCTGCTAGCACTAGCTAATGTAAGACAGATAAAAGCCGTGGCGAACTACCAGCACGAGAATGATCCACCCCGACTAGCTGTCTGGAGGCTCTGGCTGTGTGGTGCCTGCCAGACCAGCCCACTCACACCGGATTCAATCAGAGTAACTGTTGCATGGCTTCTAGCATAAGGAACTAATACAATTGTGAATAGGCCTATAAGATTGTGAATAGGCCTATAAGATTGTGAATAGAACAATAAGATTGTGAATAGGCCAATACGATTCTGAAAAGGTCTATTAGATTGTGAATAGGTCTATTAGATTGTGAATAGGCCAATATGATTGTGAATAGGTCTATTAGATTGTGAATAAGTCTATTAGATTGTGAATAGGCCAATAAGATTGTGAATAGGCCAATATGATTGTGAATAGGTCTATTAGATTGTGAATAGGCCAATAAGATTGTGAATAGGTCTATTAGATTGTGAATAGGTCTATTAGATTGTGAATAGGTCTATTCGATTGTGAATAGGCCAATACGATTGTGAATAGGTCTATTAGATTGTGAATAGGTCTATTAGATTGTGAATAGGCCAATACGATTGTGAATAGGCCTATTAGATTGTGATTAGGTCTATTAGATTGTGAATAGGTCTATTAGATTGTGAATAGGCCATTAAGATTGTGAATAGGCCAATACGATTGTGAATAGGTCTATTAGATTGTGAATAGGTCTATTAGATTGTGAATAGGCTAATAAGATTGCATGAGTCCAGGTAGACTAATTAAACATTCACCACCTCTTATCATAACTGCGTCTTTCTACGAATCAGATCAGATCTTTTGCCACTTAATTGATATTTGAACCAATCAGGTTGTGTAAACGTAGATCTCTTGAGTCAGTCCAGGAATCTCAATGAAAGGTGTATGCAGCCTACGATCAAATTAGCTTTGAAGACCTTCGTGTAACGGCGTTCTTCGTTTGTTGAAAGAGAGGACCGAAATGCAGCGTGGTGGTTAATCATGATCTTTAATGAAATAAACGACGATACATGAAATAACTTATAAATACAAAAACAACAAACGGAACGTGAAACTTATTACAGCCTATCTGGTGAACACTACACAGAGACAGGAACAATCACCCACGAAATACAAAGCGAACTCAGGCTACCTAAATACGGTTCCCAATCAGAGGCAACGAGAAGCACCTGACTCTGATCGAGAACCGCCTCAGGCAGCCAAGCCTACACTCGACACACCCCTAATCAACCACAATCCCAATGCCTACAAAACCCCCAATACGACAACTCAATAACCCATGTCACACCCTGGCCTGAACAAATAATAAAGAAAACACTAAATACTAAGACCAGGGCGTGACAGAACCCCCCCCCCCCCAAGGTGCGGACTCCCGGACGCACCTCAAAACCATAGGGAGGGTCCGGGTGGGCGTCTGTCCATGGTGGCGGCTCCGGCTCGGGACGTGGGCCCCACTCCATAAATGTCATAGTTCCTCCCCTTCGCGTCCTGGGATAATCCACCCTCGCCGCCGACCATGGCCTAATAGTCCTCACCCAGAACCCCACAGAACTGAGGAGCAGCTCGTGACTGAGGGGCATCTCGGGACTGAGGGACAGCTCGGGACTGAGGGGCAGCTCGGGACTGAGGGGCAGCTCGGGACTGAGGGGCAGCTCGGGACTGAGGCAGCTCGGGACTGAGGGGCAGCCCGGAACTGAGGGGCAGCCCGGAACTGAGGGGAAGCCCAGTACTGAGAGGAAGCCCAGTACTGAGAGGAAGCCCAGTACTGAGATGAAGCTCAGGTAGGTAGTAGGCTCCGGTAGATCCTGGCTGGCTGGCGGATCTGGAAGATTCAGGTTGACTAGCAGATCTGGAAGATTCTGGTTGACTAGCAGATCTGGAAGATTCTGGTTGACTGGCGGATCTAGCTGCTCTATGCAGACTGACAGCTCTGACTGCTCCATGCAGGCTGACAGCTCCTTGCAGACTGGCAGCTCTTTGCAGACTGGCAGCTCTTTGCAGACTGACAGCTCTGACTGCTCCATGCAGGCTGACAGCTCCTTGCAGACTGACAGCTCCTTGCAGACTGACCGCTCCTTGCAGACTGACAGCTCCCTGCAGACTGGCAGCTCCCTGCAGACTGGCAGCTCCTTGCAGACTGGCAGCTCCTTGCAGACTGACAGCTCTGACTGCTCCATGCAGGCTGACAGCTCCTTGCAGACTGACAGCTCCTTGCAGACTGGCAGCTCCTTGCAGACTGGCAGCTCCCTGCAGACTGGCAGCTCCTTGCAGACTGGCAGCTCCTTGCAGACTGGCAGCTCCTTGCAGACTGACAGCTCTGGCTGCGCTGAACAGGCGGGAGACTCCGACAGCGCAGGAGAGGAGGAAAACGCTGGCTGCGCTGAACAGGCGGGAGACTCCGACAGCGCAGGAGGGAAGGAAGGCTCTGGCTGTGCTGAACAGGCGGGAGACTCCAACAGAGCAGGAGAGGCGAGGCGCACTGTAGGCCTGATGCGTGGTGCGGGCACTGGTGATACTGGAGCGAGGGCACGCACAGGGAGCCTGGTGCGGGGAGCTGCTACCGGAGGACTGGTGTGTGGAGGTGGCTCTGGATAGACCGGACCGTGCAGGCGCACTGGAGCTCTTGAGCACCGAGCCTGCCCAAGCTTACCTGGCTCGATGCCCACTCTAGCCCGGCCAATACGAAGGGCTGGTATGAACCGTACCGGGCTATGCACCCGCACTGGAGACACCGTGCGCTCACTAGCATAACACGGTGCCTGCCCGGTCTCTTTAGCCCCTCGGTAAGCACAGGGAGTTTGCGCAGGTCTCCTACCTGGCATAGCCATACTCCCTGTAAGCCCCCCCCCAATACATTTTTGGGGCCGACTCTCAGGCTTCCATCCGCGTCGCCGTGCTGCCTCTAGTTCTTCCTTGGGACGGCGATATTCTCCAGGCTGAGCCCAGGGTCCTTTTCCGTCCAGTTCCTCCTCCCATGTCCAATTCTCCAAGTGATGCAGCCTCTCCCACTGCAACTGCTCTTCACGATTAGCAGGGAGAGTTGGCTCAGGTCTGACACCCGACTCAGCCACTCTCCCTCTGAGCCCCCCCCCAATAAATTTTTGGGGCTGCTTTTCGGGTTTCCTTGCCAACCGTGTTCCCTCGTATCGTCGGCTCTTATCTCCGGCTGCCTCTGCTCTCCTAAGTGCCTCCACCTGTTCCCATGGGAGGCGATCTCTTCCAGCCAGTATCTCCTCCCAAGTGTAACAACCTTTGCCATCCAATACGTCTTCCCATGTCCATTCCTCCTTTCGCTTTTCCTGCGGTCGCTGCCTGTAACCACGCCGCTCGGTCCGTGTGTGGTGGGTGATTCTGTAACGGCGTTCTTCGTTTGTTGAAAGAGAGGACCGAAATGCAGCGTGGTGGTTACTCATGATCTTTAATGAAATAAACGACGATACATGAAATAACTTATAAATACAAAAACAACAAACGGAACGTGAAACCTAATACAGCCTATCTGGTGAACACTACACAGAGACAGGAACAATCACCCACCAACCTAATACAGCCTATCTGGTGAACACTACACAGAGACAGGAACAATCACCCACGAAATACAAAGCGAACTCAGGCTACCTAAATACGGTTCCCAATCAGAGGCAACGAGAAGCACCTGACTCTGATCGAGAACCGCCTCAGGCAGCCAAGCCTACACTCGAACACACCCCTAATCAACCACAATCCCAATGCCTACAAAACCCCCCAATACGACAACACAATAACCCATGTCACACCCTGGCCTGAACAAATAATTAAAGAAAACACTAAATACTAAGACCAAGGCGTGACACTTCGTCCTAAACCCAGGATATCCGCTCCAGTCCATGTGGGCCAAACAGTCCAACTGGGACTCAACCGTTCCATCCTGGATCTCAGAATCTCCACGGTCAGGCCAAAGATAAAACAGGGCCAGCTGCTTACAGTCTCTGTGCCTCAGACTGTGGATTTACACTCAGGCAGATTGTTCTTTATAAAAAAAATATTAAAAAACACCCACCCAGATCCTACAAGGTCTGTCCACACGCACCCACAACTCTCAGACAGATAGGCCTATCCAAAGTGACTTACGGGCCCACGCGTGTGTAAAATGTTTACTTACTGCTGGTCCTGGGAATCAAACACACTATCCTGGCATTGCAAGCACCATGATGTATCAAATGAGCTACAGAAGTACCACATCAGACAGAAGGATGAAATGCAGCCTTCCTTCAGGAGCATTGGTTTGACACCCCTGCTCGAAACACACATGCTTGAGAGGATTAGCTAGTGAGAGTATTTAGCCTGCTGATGTTTAGATACTAGCAACCGTGGTCTGACTGCACTGCTACAGAGAATGCATTGAGACAAGACGGAACAAAATAATGCCGTGAAGAAAGCAAATGGTACATATTTGCCAAAACAAATCAAGCAGGAATCGTTGTAATCAATGAGTCATTATAATGAAGTAACAATAATGCCATTTAGGAGACACTTTTATCCAACGTGAAGAACAGTAGTCCATGCATACATTTTAGTATGGCGACCCCAGCGGAATTCGAACACACGACCCTGGTGTTGCCAGTTTACCAACTCAGCTACACAGGACCAGCAAAACATGACCAACTCAGCTACACAGGACCAGCAAAACGTTACCAACTCAGCTACACAGGACCAGCAAAACATTACCAACTCAGCCTCACAGGACCAGCAAAACGTTACCAACTCAGCTACACAGGACCAGCAAAACATTACCAACTCAGCTACACAGGACCAGCAAAACATTACCAACTCAGCTACACAGGACCAGCAAAACGTTACCAACTCAGCTACACAAGACCAGCAAAACGTTACCAACTCAGCTACACAGGACCAGCAAAACATTACCAACTCAGCTACACAGGACCAGCAAAACATTACCAACTCAGCTACACAGGACCAGCAAAACATTACCAACTCAGCTACACAGGACCAGCAAAACATTACCAACTCAGCTACACAGGACCAGCAAAACATTACCAACTCAGCTACACAGGACCAGCAAAACATTACCAACTCAGCTACACAGGACCAGCAAAACATTACCAACTCAGCTACACAGGACCACCAAAACATTACCAACTCAGCCTCACAGGACCAGCAAAACGTTACCATTTGATCTCAAGTAGGGCTTCTCCTAATAGTCAAGACTGAAACCTCTATGACTGGGTTTACACAGGCAGCCCAATCCAGATCTTATGCCCAATTACGGTCAAAAGATCTGATCTGATTGGTCAGAAGACAAATTAGTGGCAAAAGATCTGATCTGATTGGTCAGAAGACAAATTAGTGG